>NC_133654.1:147448115-147748115 GCF_009905375.1 Apium graveolens | reverse complement strand
AACCATTATGCATCTCTGAAATGTGGATGGTACACCACATAACCCAAAAGAAACTCTTCTGAAGGCAAAAGTACCAAAAGGACAAGTGAAGTTAGTCTTTTCCTGATCTTCTGGAGCAATGCAAATCTGATTATAACCCGAATAGCCATCCAGAAGATAGTAGTACTAATGCCCAGCCAACCTGTCAAGTATTTGATCAATAAAAGGAAGAGGGAAGTGATCTTTCCTTGTGGCCTTGTTTAGCTTCCTGTAATCCATGCAAACTCTCCACCCCGTGACTGTTCGATTAGGAATGAGCTCATTCTTCTCATTAGCAACCACGGTGATGCCTCCTTTCTTCGGCACACACTGAACTGAGCTCACCCAAGAACTGTCAGAATTGGGATAAATGATGCCCGCATCTAGCCACTTGAGAATTTCCTTCTTCACAACCTCTTTCATGATCGGATTTAGCCTCCTTTATTGCTCAATAGTCAGCTTGCTTCCTTCTTCTAGCAGAATTTTATACATGCAATAAGAAGGGCTGATTCCTGATATCTCCTATAGTCCATCCAATTGCCGATTTAAACTCTCTCAGAATTCTTAAGAGCTTTTCCTCATCACTACCTAAGAGGTCAGATGCAATAATAACAGGAAAAGTTGATGCATCACCTAAAAACGCATACCTCAAATGTTCAGGAAAATGTTTAAGCTCGAGTGTAGCAGCTTCCTCAATAGATGTCTTGAGGCGCTTGGGAGAATTTTTCAGCTCTTCCAATCCAAGAGATTCAAAAGGCATTTCCAGCCTGTGCTTCCAAGAAGAAGAATTCAAATACTGTAATTGCTCAGCACTTTCGTCATCTTCACTATCTGAATCCCCCATTAAGGCTTTCTTTAAGGCATCAGTCTTTAGCATTTGATCAAGTTCTGAAGTAACCACAAATTCGACCAATTCTACCTTAAAGCACTCTTCTTCATCAGTAAAGAATTTTGTGGCATTAAAAACATTAAAGGTCACATCCTGATCCTGAAATTCTTTACACATCAATCAAGGTTTGGCCAGTTTCCAAGAAAGATCTTCCCAAGATTATGGGAATCTTCTATCCTCCTCGAAATCAAGAATTACAAAGTCAGCAGGAAAGATGAGTTTGTCCACTTTGACCAAAACATCCTCCACAATGCCTCGTGGATATGTAATAAAGTGATCGGCCAACTACAAGGACATATATGTAGGCTTTAGATCAGGTAAACCCAACTTTTTGAAGATAGACAAAGGCATCAGATTGATACTAGCTCCCAAATCACATAAGCACTTGTCGAATGACAATTTTCTGATGGTACAAGGAATAATGAACCTTCCAAGATCTTTAAGCTTCGGAGGCAACTTCTGTTGCAGCACAACACTACATTCCTCCGTAAGAGCAATGATCTCTAAGTCATCGAGCTTCACTTTCCGAGAGAGAATACCATTCATGAACTTCGCATAGCTTGGCATTTGTTCAAGAGCTTCAGCGAAAGGTATGTTGATATGAAGTTTCTTGAAAACTTCCAAGAACTTAGCAAATTGCTCATCCAACTTTTGCTTCTGTAGCCTCTTAGGAAAATGAGGTAGAGGATAGACCTGTTTTTCCCCCGTATTACCCTCTGGAGGAGTGTTGACAACATATTTCTTCCTTGGTTCCACCTCTGCTTCCTTCTGCACATCTTTTTAAGCCATAACTTCAGATTCTGGATCTTGAGATTTTTTGGGATTCACAACCTTTCTAGACCTTAATGTAATTGCCTTAACCTGCTCTTTTGCTTCCCTCTTTCCTGGAACTTCTGTGTCACTAGGGAGTGTACCAGGTTATCGATTCAACAAAGCATTGGCAATCTGCCCAATTTGATTCTCCAGAGTCTTGATAGAAATCGCTTGGCTCTTGCAGATGAGTTTCAACTCCTCCAATTCAATTTTTATATTAAGTTGTGGTAGTTGCTGAAGTTGGAGTTGTTGCCTTGGTGCATATTGCGGTTGTTGAAAACTAGGAGGGTTATATTGCTTTGCTGCATATTGCTGATAAGGTTGTTGTACCGCATTCTGATTGTTGCTTTAGCTGAAGTTAGGATGATTGCGGTTGTTGGGATGATAAGTGGCTGGAGCTAGCTGCTGTGACCTCTAAAAGTTGCTCACAAACTGAGCTGATTCACTAGAAATAGCACAATGCTCAATCTCATGTGCACCTGCACACAGCTCACAAACACTTATGATCTAATTAACTCCATAATTAGCCAAAGAATTCACTTTCATCGTCAAAGCTTGAAGTTGAACATCTATAGCAGAAGCTGTATCCACTTCCAGAACTCCTTCTACCTTGCCCTGAGGCATTCTCTGAGTTGTGTTATAGTATTCATTAGCAGCCATTAGCTCAATCAACTCATAAGCTTCATCGTAGCTTTTGGCCCATAAGTCTCCACCTGACGTTGCATCGAGCATGGGTCTAGACTGTGTGCCCAAACAATTGTAGTAACAATTTGTGATCATCCAGTCAGGCATGCCATGATGAGGACACTTCCTAAGCATCTCCTTGTAGCGATCCCAAGACTCACACAAAGATTCTCCAGATTGCTACACAAATTGAGTAAGAGCATTCCTGATTACAGCTGTCTTCACCATAGGGAATAATTTAGTTAGAAACTTCTTAGCAAGATCCTCCCATTTGGTGATAGAACCTGCTGGTAGAGAATGTAACCAGCACTTAGCTTTCTCCCTTAGAGAGAATGGGAAAAGCCTAAGCTTTATAGCATATTCAAAAACTCCATTGAACTTGAAAGTATCGCAGATCTCGATAAAATCCTTGATGTGCATGTTGGGATATTCTTTAGGAGAGCCCCCAAAACTAAACTAAATTCTGTATCATCTGAATCGTGCTCGACTTGATTTGCAAAGGTGTTAGCCGAAATGGCTGGTCTGATAATGCTAGACTGAATGTCATTGATCTTCGGCTGAGAATAGTCCATCAAGGCCTTTGGATTTGCTGCTTGATCTCCAATTACAATGAGTGCTTCTTCTTTAACTTTCTCAACTTCTACTTCAAACTCTTCCTCCGCTTGATCCAGTGTTCTCTTGCGAGATCGAGAACGCGTTAGCATAAATGCCCTCTAGAGTACCTGAAATAAAACAAGTACCCAAGTAAGTAAAATATCTGAGTCGGCGAACTTTAACGTGACAATCACATAAACTAAAAATTAACACCGATTCCCCGGTAGCGGCGCCAAAAACTTGTTAGGACAAAAACACGTGCTAAAATTCACGTAAGTATATGCGTTCGCAAGTAATATAGATTTCTTTCTAGTTGGTTCCCACAGAGACTCTTTTGGTTAATTTAAGATTAATGCACTTATGCAACAATGATATGGCTATCGCTCAATGCTAAGACGAATAACAAATTGAGATAGTTTATAACTAAGAATTAACTAACATGCAAATACTAAGAGATTAAAAGGGTTGATTTACTATATGAGATAAACATGGGAATCTAACTTCATTAAATACTTCATTCAAACTTATTGTTCTTAACTTTAGCATGCAATGGTGATGACAACTAATCAGATAACACGAAACTAGTAATACTCAATACAATTTAAGAAAAGACAAGGATGATGATGAGCAGAAGGATGATAAACAAAAACCTTCTGGCTCAAATCCAAGTCAAGCCTCTAAAGCAACTGACAACAAGGACAAGGGTCAAGTAGAGAAGAAGGAGGATGAGAAGAAGGATGGTGAAAGTAAAAGGAGAGGAGAAAGGAGAAGTAAACAAAGATATGATGGCTCAGAACCACAACAAACCCTAAAAATCCAAACAAATCTAACTCCACCTTCAATGCTAACAACCTCAATCATCAAACCACCTCTAACCTCTAAGCCAACATTTCTATAAAAATAAATTGCAAACACCTTCCTAAAAACACCAATCACCTCAAACCAAATATCTCTCAAGAAAATCACAAACTTACCTTTAGACAAGTGTTAGGTCCCAATGTGTTTGTAGAAGGGGGGTTGAATACAAACAGTACCGAATAATCGAAGTAAATGCGGAATAAAAGTGTGAAACAAAATTCAAGTTAAATAAGAATATTATTAAACTTGAAAGGTGTTACAACAACTGTATCGATTACAAGGAATTAATCTCAAATTAATTATCACAAATCTAGAATAAATTCGACATGAACTTTTTCTATTTTTGTAATAAAAAGATTCAATTGCTAAACGCAATTTGAGATTAAGTTCTAGGGATTTTGATCCGCTAGATAGTTACACAAGAATAAGAGAAAGATTTCTAGTTGATTGGATTTAACTTTACAAACTAGAAATGGATGATCTTGAATTAGCAGAGAAAACGAAATATTGCTTCTGCTTCTTTTCTTTTTGATGTGTTTTTTACTTCTGTTTGTTGGATTCTGGATGATATATTGGTCTGCTGCGTCTGTTGCTTTTGTAATCAATCAACCTTTGATTTAATTGGCAAGACAATCCTTTTAGCTCAGCAAGACAATCCATTGAGCTAACAAGACTTTCAGTGAGACTATTGATTGAACTAGCAAGACAATCAGAATGAACTGGCAAGACAATCCTCCTCCCAGTGTAACTTTCGGTATGACAATTGAAATGACTTGGCATGACAATCGGTATGACAATCCAGATTTTCATGCTTGTTCATTTTCAATTGTCTTGCTGATTTAAACTGATTTTAATCCAAAAACAATTCTAAAAAATCTTAATATTAATTCAGAATTAATTAATCAATTAATTCAATTAATAAATAAATTCATCTTTGCAGATATAATTTATTTTCTTAATTAAATTATATGACTTAATTAATTAATAGAGAATTAATACTACTCTTGAACTGCAACCATTCTTCTACAAATCTTCTGAAAATCACTGAAAATTATGAATCAATTCCACCACTTCAATGTTGACACTCGATGTACTGTCTGGTTCATGAGTGACTAACTTCCGTGACGTTTCTTCATGTCTTGACTTTGATAATTGATTTTCTTCAGATTAAATCCTTGAAATTCTTTGATACCCTGACGAGATCTCTGTCACTTGATTAAATCCACAATCTTGATTTGAATCACTGAGGCTTGATCAATTTCTTGAACTTCTTCCAGTGAATTAACTCCTCAAGTCTGTGGATGAACCTTGTTTCTGAATCCTTTGACAGATGTTACTTTGCGAGATCTCTTTGACGGTAGATCCACTATTTACTTATTACATTCTTATTTGAGTTGAGTTAAATCCTCAAATATACAAATAGGCTATGACATATGCCTTACAACAAGCCTTCACTCAAAATTCACTACAAAACTGTTGGGAGGAAACCTAAGAAAGCCAAGCCTACATAAAAAGTAGAAGTCACTGAAAGGGACATCTGGAATTATTTCAAGCAAAATGACTTTCTACCTTTAAATTGGTGCATCTCAGATAAAGATTATTTTCAACAACTAGCTGAGAAAATAGTTAGAGTCTGGGTTGTATCTCTAAGGGAAGTTAGAATTTACTATGAAGACGGGTCCTTCACATTCCTTGGTTGTACTTTACTGGACTCTCTCTCTCCCACAGAAATCAAGAGAGTGATAAGCTTGTTAAAAGATAAGGATACTGCGACAAGAGCATGGAGATCAATTTTGGCTAGGTGGTTGATTGTAAGAGAGGAAAGAAGAAAAAGAAATGAGGCTGAATATGAGGAAAAAAAAAGGAAGTATGATGAGGAGATTGAAATGTTCATGTAAAGATCAGAAGAACTGAAAGCAAAAAGAATGAGTAGAATCTCTAAGGATGGAAAGTTTCTAAATATTAAAGCTGGCAAATTCTCAAGATTATGATTGATTTATTAGACAGTGGTTATCCGAAGGCAGACAAACTCAAACTTGTAGAAGTTCTAAGTGGGACACCTATTGTAGAAGAACTTGAAATTCTTGTTTACTTAAAGGATCTCATTAGAGAAGAAGAAGAAGCAAAAACAGTCTTTACCCGATACTTATAACTATTTAAACTCTGTAAATCTTCTAATGTATAAAAGTTGTAATCGTGTCAATCTTTATGTATTAATATTATTTTTCATCATAATTTGGGGTTAGTCTTGTTAACAGGCATGAATTTGTGTTAAACAATCTTCTTACAAATTGGGGGAGATTGTTGTGCAAAACATGCCTGAACAATAACAAGACTAAGTCAAATTGACAACCCTAAGTAAGTTGTATTGTAATCTTAGTTTGAATTTTATATTATAACATTTAAAGTCTGTAAAAATGTCAAAGAGCAGACTGAATTCTTTTTCTTTAAACAATATCAAGCCTAAGAATTCTATCTGGAAGAAGATTAAGAAGATCATGCCTTAGAAGAATTATGAAGAAGCTTGGAGTTGAATAAATTTGTTTTAAGAAAAATAATCTGTCAAGATCTTTACAAGTCACAGATTTAGTGTTATAGAGAAGTCATTCGAGAACTCCAAATAACTTATCGAGAAGTCAGGAAAGCTACTAGAGAACTCAGAGATATCGACAAGCCAATTGAAGACATGAAGATTGGAGATATCGACAAGTCATTTCTTCACTAGAGAACTCAGAGTTATCGACAAGTCAAATATCATTAGAGAACTCTTAGATATCGATAAGTCAATTATCACTAGAGAACTCCGAGTTATCGAAAAGTCAATTAGTCACTAGAGAACTCAGAGATGTCTATAAGCCAAAGTGAAGAAATGAAGTGGAGAGATCTCGACAAGCTAAATTCTCTTATAGAGAACTCAGAAACCTCTACAAGTCCAATCAAGTATAGAGTAATGAGAGATCTCGATAAGCCATTATACTTATCGAGATGTCAAGTTCTCTATATGACAAACTGTAGTTCTCGAAGTAAAACTCAAGTACAAAGTGCAGATCAATTCAATATCCAAGATTAACAATCAAGAAACAATTCAACCAGTTGGATTGACAAGTCTACAAAAAGCAGCTTGAAGAGTGTGCAAGACCAAGGGTGAAGATTAACTGGAAAAGGAATATCAAAGTTAACATAGTATGCAAAGATATCCAAAGCCAGAAATGGAAGATATACTTTTCCTAAAATGGAATGATTAGTGACATCTTACTAAAGTGAATAGCATATCTTATCATACATTGTGTAAACCAGTAGTTAACTAATATATAAAGTTAACACTGGTCCTTTGTTAGATGTAACAATTTAGATCATAAAATCTTATATTTCTCTCAAGGAAGAAGCTAAGCTCTTTAGCAACAAAGAGCCTAGAAATTTTATAGCAAAACATTCTTAATTTTAATATAAAATTAAGTGAGTTTTGAAAGATTTGTGTTCACTGTTATTGCTTGTTTAATTTCAGTATTAATACATCTCACTGCAAGATTTAATTCACTTTGTTCACAACCATATAAACTGCAAAGAAAAGCATAAAAAACACAAAAACACATTCATCCCTCCCCCCCTCTGTGTGTAATTCATTACCTAACAATTAATCTACTAGCTTCAAGATCTTTAAACTTTATGTAAGTTGAAGGCCTGCTCTGATACCAATTATTATTCACTAACAATCAACTTAGGTTAGTTTGTAGAGGGGGTTGAATATAAGTTAAAATTTTCAAATTAATTTGCACATGAGAGAGGAAAGATGAACACGGATGTTTATAATTTCAGGTGGATTGTTTTTTAACTTGCCACTTGAGGTTTATTTTTAAAGAAATAATCTGTTATAATTACAAGTATAATCTCATAGCTGTGGTTTATAGTATTTCACACAAAGTAGGATATCTCTCTCAAGCCCTCTATATGAAAATATAAAACCTATTTCTTAAGTGAAACACTGTTGCTACTTGGTTTATATATGACAAAGTTACAAAGCTTGCTAGACCATACATATTGTAGTCTTCGAGATCCGGTAAGGTTGCTTCTTCATTATCTTTCTCGTTATGCTTGAAAAATGAGGATAGATATTATCTTGATATACAGCCTTGGATATCTCTTCAAATTGCCATGCATGGAAATGGAATGCTTCTTCTTCTTCAAAATCCAAGATTACATGCAAAGTTTGTCTTGACTTCTCATTTTCTTTTCTGAGATACCTATCAGCCCATGTGCTATGACAGTCTTAGGTTTTGACCAATGTCGTGTCATTATCAGTAGCTATAATATTCATTAGCCATTGATAATTGTTATCCATAGGATTCCTTAGCCATTGGATGTTATGACCGACATTTTGCGTAATATTATTTGTGAACTTTGTATAATATTAGAGCCGATTATAAATATACCTAGTGATTGTACGTTTGTGTGAATGGAATTTGCTGCGTTATAAGTTGCTTTATATAGATTATAAATTTTTCGAAGTAAGAGTTTTATTATTTTCCATTATTTTTTATTTATAAGGAATATTCTATACCTTGGAAAATTTTCTTTTAAAAATGATTTCATTCATAAATTTCAAAAGTGATCTCATAAAATATCTAAAAATCCAAGTTATTTTATGGTACAACTTTTATAATTTTCGAATTATTAATTTTATTTATAAAAATTATTCTTTAAAACTAATTATTTATTTAATTTGCATTTTACTCTTTTGCCCATGTGAAAATCACTTCTAATTCAACTCAAGGGCACTAGAGTCAATAACACCCCACTAACCACTTCTACCAAGGCCACTTTACCAAAACACCCTTGCATGCATTTTTACTTTCACTAAGAGAAGGGAGATAGGGGTAAAAGCACACTCCACTCACTAATTTGCATAAGTGTAATGATTTAACCTCAATCAAACTCACAGTCAACCACATTCACCTCACTCCAACTCATCTCTCTCTTTTTCTCTCTTCTTCCCCCTCCCTCTCTTTGCTCTCGGCCGAAGCCCTCCCCACTCCCTTCCATCATTTTTCCATCCCATTTCTAATCTCCCCTAGTGTAATTCCCCTACCTACATTTATTTTATATACTTGCCCAGAGTTTTGTGATTGGGAGATGAGGTTTCATGGTTGCATGTGTAGCTTTTATGTAATTTCCAAAGAGAAACTCTTGATTCTTGTGAATTTAAGAGCTCTCTATGAGATACATTTCATATATGTTTTAACCATGTGTTTTATGGAGACACCATGCCTTAAAAACCTTTGAAGCTACTGAAATTTCACTATATAATTATGTTTAGCCATGCATGCTAGTTTTAAGATGTTAATATGATGATCAACCATGTTGTGTATGCTACTCTTCTCGAAATAATGTTTTCATGTTTAAAAATCTATAAATTCAAATTATTTGTGCTTGAAATAGATTGTTTCCATGATATGTTGCTTAATAATAGTTAAGAGAAGATACATTTCATGATTATTAAGGCTGAGTAATAGGTTCAAGTCGAATTTACAAGAATTTAAACTCCATGTTTAGTCGAAACCTTGTTAACTGTTTTCCATGAGTTGCATGTTGTATTTTTATTCGCATGTCGGTGTTCTAGGGCATGGATGATCTCCACTCCTCTTGAGGTACTATTTTAGGATGTTGATGCACTAGGTTTGCTTTGGTAAAGGTTGGATGCTTGGTTAATAAGTGGGAGTTAAGGTGGAAAGGGTTTGGTTAGTGTTTGCATTTTTCCAGAATTTTGCACTAGTTTGTGGGGAAGTTTTGATTGAGCATTTGTTGTGCACTTTGAGCTCCAAGCCACCAGAAGTTAGCACTAGGAGTATACAATAGGTTTTAGGTGTTTGTTGGAGGTTTGTAAGACGTTTGGTTAGGTGCACGAGTGGAATCACAAAATCTGTCCAGCAGGGGACAGTTTTGTTACAACTAAGAAATGGGAAGTTTTGACCATGTCATAGGTAGGCCCTCATTAGGCCATGTTGGGCCTTAGTTAGAGGGAGTGTCAGAGGAGTTTTTCCAGCCATAGTTAATAGGATTTGAGTTAGAATAATGTGTCACAAGTTAGTTCAAGTCAGGACCTTTTGAGCCCAAAAAAACAGGGGAACCAGGGACTTTAAGCTTAGGCCTAGGGAGGCCCAGGCTTGGCCCTTGAGCCACATCAAGTTTGGGAGTTGCCTTATGATCAGAAGAGTCTAGTGTTGAAGTTTTGGAGGTAAACCTGTAGTGTAAGAGTGTCAATTGCACCCAAGAAACCATAGATGTCATTCTAAAATTTACCATAATAAGCACCTTCACTTACCACATAGTTTTAGAGCACTTATGAGTGAGGCCTAGATTGACCACTATAGTTGCAAGATAGAATAAAGCCAGTAGAGTGAAAGGCCCAAGTTAGGGTCAATAGGATTTGGATGGTTTAGTAAAGGCACATCGAGTTAGGAGGCCAAAATTTGGAGATTTTGTCTAGTTTAGCGATCAAGTGACTTAAGTTGTGGAGCGAGATCATTCAAGCCTAGTGTTGCAATATGGTGTGTGTGATATTATTTGGTACTTAAATATAGTACGTGAGTGTATGTGGCTATGTGTACTATTATGTTTATAAGGTGATTATAAATTGTGTGCATATAGGCCTAAGTGCCATTTATATTTAATTTCGGGTTGTAAATAAGTTGAGTTGGTGAGAATATATTATAGTGAGATTATTATTAATTGTGTAGGATCTCGAGATGAGGGTAAACTTTCCATAAAGGTAGAGTAAAGCTTCCAGTTGCGATTCAACCTTCTCAAGGCTCTTAGGCAAGTCCAGCCTTCTCAAGGTAAGTGATTCAACCTGCTTTTTAGTTTACACTGCGAATATGTAATAACTAGTTCCTATATATATGATGCGAGTATCCTGATTTATCTTGTCATACTTGAACCAAGTGATTCTTAAATCTATCTTCGTATTATATTGAAATGCCATGAACCCTCGAGTATTTATTTCAAGTAGATCAAAAGTCATACCATGTTAGTATACCAAAGTAATTGTGATGCCATGATAAAGTAGAGAATTGTTATAATGCTTTATTGATCCTTTTGATTAACACGTTAATTATTCCTGAGAAATCTTGATATTGCACCCTGATGCTTTGATTCAACTCTTGTAAGAACCTCGATAGAAACTTTATCTTGATACCTAAAAGCCAGTTATTCTTTAAAGTCGTTCATGATTGTTTGATAACCATATCCTTACCCTAAAGCTTGATACCCTGATATACCTTGAGCTGATGATCACTTTCTTTGTATTTTAACACCTATATCATACCTGGAACCAGTAATGCTTATCTTCTTGATATTTTAATACCTATACCTTATCTGAAATTATTACTTTAAGCCTAGTCTGACATTACTCTTTCATATTATCCAATAACCCTACTAAATCTCCTTGTCAAAGTCCTTGTAAATAGAAACCTTTCAATTACCCTGATAGAGTAAAGTCTAGTGGATCATGGACCTGAGATTTAGTGATCATATTTCCAGTGTTCAAAGCTGATCTATAATCCCTTGATAAAATATTTACTGTTTAAGAAATTTATTATCAATCGGCATCAGGTTTTGAAATGATTAAAAATTTGGATTTTCAGTCCCAAAGGGGGATAAATGTTTTCTTTAAATAGTGGATTTGGACTGAGATGCAAGTCCTTTCCACACTTAAATTGTAGGCTTAAAAGTTGCCTAGGGATCCCCTTAATGTTTTAGAACCCAGCGAGGTTCGGGATTACTTCGCGGCTGATCACCGGCTGTAATCCGTAGCGTCATAAAATGGTTTTTGATTAAGAAATGATTTTGGAAATGTTTTGATACAAACAAATGATGCCATCACCCAAAAGTTCATCCCTTGTTATTATTAGCTCTATCTTCACATTGTTATTTTTTTTAAATATATCTCGATTTATGTTTTGTACCGTATTATTTAGCACTTGTTGAGCATTTGGCTCACTACTTGCTTTCACCCTGATATTACAGCTAGCATCTATGGTTAGATTCAAGCAGACAACACGTAAGACTTGTGATGCCGATACGTATGTTCGAGCTCAGGTAGAATAAGAGATAGTTTTGTGTGTGGACTCGATATTAAAACCAGTTGTAATAGTTAAAGTGTTGGGCTGTTCAAACCCTAAACTGTAAGATCTTGGATTCAGTTGTATTTACTTTCTTTCATCTATTGTAATAGTTTTATATTATGTATTGTTAAGTTGGGGGTGTGACAGGTTTTGGTATCAGAGCTATGGTTTAGAGTCCCTGGACTGCCCAAATAGGTTATAGGATATATGTATAAGTTATAGATATTATGCGAGAGAGTAGGTTAAGTAAATTTATTATTAATACTCCTCTTATATATCTATGTATGGTTGTCAGCAAAGGGCGCATTCCTCGTCATCCTCTGGGTCGGACCACACTATTGCTTTCTCCGTGTATGCTGAGTTGAGGCACGAGTATGACATGCTTCAGGGCACGTACGATCGACTGATAGACCGATTGAAGAACGTGTATCCGGACAGCCGAAACTATGAAGGGAAACCTAAGGAGCAGATGACTGTGAGACTTGAGACTTTGGTTCAGCACGTCAATACTAAGCTTGAGGAGATGCCATCGCACCGAGACCGTACCAGCCAGTATATTATCTAGATGGTGGCGGATGAGCTCCAGAGTATTGTGAAGATGCTTCGAGAGGAGAAGACTACCAAACCCCGTTCCGATGGAGTGGAGCCTTAGTTCTTTCCATTATCTACCTTTCATGTTGTTGTATTATCGGACTATGTAGAACTCCCTGTTATTCCTTTAAATAAGCATGTTATTCCTAAATTCAGACCTTATTCTAATCTTGATGTATTGTGATCTTAAATTTCAATACACCATCGTTCCATTTGCTTTCAATTGTTTATTTTACGCCTTTATATGCATCACCCTATTTGTTTAATTTGAAATTTGACCTCATATGTGAACAAGAATGCCATGCGACACCCTCGAATTATTTCATTATTCATACTTGTTTTGACATAACTCTTATTTCAGGATCATGCCACCCAAAAAGAAGAACCCAACAACCACCTCTACCACAGATCCAAATATTCTTCGATTACTGGAAACCTTACAACATCAAACAAACGCTATAGCTCAACAACAACTAACTCTTCAACAACAATTTGAAAACCAAGATAACCGTGAACTACACCAACCACCTGATCCACCATTACCACCTCGACAAGTTGTTACTTTCAAGGCTTTTCAGAATGTGAATCCACCTGCATTTCATGATATCACTGATCCAATAATAGCAAACACATGGATTAAGGAAATGGAAAGAGCTTTTGAATTGGTACAGTTAGGGGATGATCAGAAGACACCATATGCTACTTACTTCCTGAAGGGCGAAGTCATCTGTTGGTAGGATTCAGTAAAAGCTATGGAAGCAAATCAGCAAGTTTCTTGGGAAAGATTTAAGAAGTTATTTTTGGAAAAGTATTACCCTAAGTACATGCAGAATTAGATGGAG
Organism: Apium graveolens; assembly: GCF_009905375.1. Classification (NCBI taxonomy): domain Eukaryota; kingdom Viridiplantae; phylum Streptophyta; class Magnoliopsida; order Apiales; family Apiaceae; genus Apium; species Apium graveolens. The sequence continues at coordinate 147,734,706 of NC_133654.1, read as the reverse complement.
CTTAAATTTCTTGAATTGAAGCAAGGGAGTATGTCTATACTGGAGTATGAGAAGAAGTTCACAGAGTTGTCAAGGTTTATGACAAAGTATACCAGCAGTGAGGAGGAAAAAGCAAAGAGATTTCAACAAGGATTAGAGTCTTGGATCAGAGATAGAGTGGCTATGTTTGAGCTTGATACTTATGCAGGCGTAGTACAGAAGGCTGCTCTAATTGAGAGTAATGGGATGCAATCAAGGAAGGAAAGGGATAACAAGAAGAGAAAGGTTCCATTTTATGGAGAAAAGTCTGAAGCCGGAAATTCACAAGATAGGAATATGAAGAAGATTGGATTCCATAAAGGCGGAAATTTTCAAAAGAAGGGAAATTTGAGCAAAAGACAAGAATCAAAGGGGAACAACCAGGCATGCCAAGGACAAGTTGGAGAAAACAGATTTCAGAGACCAGAATGCAAGCATTGTGGAAGAAGGCACCCCGGAGTGTGTAATAAGATGAACATGACATGCTATAGGTGCAACCAGAAGGGACATTTGGCAAATGAGTGTAAGATGCCGAAGCCGAGAGTTACATGCTACAAGTGTGGAAAGACTGGACATATAGTTAGGCAGTGCAAGTCAACCGGACCAATCAAAGCTCTGATGAATGTGGCAAGTACCAGTGCAAGCGTGCCAGCTGAGGTATTGGCCATACCTCCACCACCTGCAACAACTCTGCAAGCAACAACAAGGACATTTGATTTAAAAATGAAGGACGCTGTTCAGAACTCTGAGGTGATAGCAGGTACACTTTTACTAAATAATGTCGAAGCTAAAGTATTGATTGATTCGGGAGCGACGAGATCTTTCATATAAAAAAATTTTGTTGATAAACTTCAATGTGATAAAATGGTTATTAACGAGGTAGTAAATATGGTAATTTTGAACCAAGAAAAGATTCCTGTGAGTCAACTCTTTCCGAAGTGTGAGATCGATATTTCGGGGTATAAATTTTCAGCCGACTTGATACTCTTCAAGTTGGGAGAGTTCGATATAATTTTAGGTATGGATTGGTTAGGGAAGAATAACGACCAGATTAATTGTAAGTCTAAGAAGGTGTATTTAAAGACGAAGAGTGGAGAGAAAGTAGTATTTAAGGGACAAAGGCAAGAGCAACTATTTCTTATAATTGTTCAGGCTAAGAAGTTACTTAGGAAAGGTTGTGAGTCATTCCTAGCTTATGTAGTGGATTCAGAAAAGGACAACCCCAACATAGAAGATATTCCCGTAGTCAACGAATTCCCAGATGTGTTTCCAGATAAACTACCAGGCTTACCGCCAGATCGACAAATCGAGTTCGAGATCAACCTTGCTCCGGGCACAGAACCAGTTTCGAAGGCCCCATATAGGATGGCACCAGAAGAAATGAAAGAGTTGGTGAGTCAACTACAAGAATTGTTGGACAAGGGAGTGATATGGCCAAGTACGTCGCCATGGGCAGCACCTGTTCTGTTTTTAAAGAAGAAAGAAGGAAGTATGCGGTTATGTATAGATTATCGGGAGTTGAATAAGGTGATGATTAAGAACCGTTACCAAAAATAGATGACCTATTTGATCAGCTGAAAGGAGCAAAGTGCTTTTCGAAGATTGACTTGAAATCAGGATACCATCAATTAAAGATCAAAGAAGAAGATATTCCAAAGACAGCATTCAGGACCAGATACGGACATTATGAATTCTTGGTAATGCCTTTTGGATTGACTAACGCCCCGGCATCATCTATGGATAACATTGGAGATACTCCAACAAAAGAAGTTGTATGCCAAGTTTTCTAAATGTGAGTTTTGGTTAAAGGAAGTTCAATTTTTGGGACACGTCATTGGAGATGAAGGAGTTAAAGTAGATCCGGCAAAGATTGAGGCAATTATGAGTTGGGAGAGGTCAAAGACACCTACGGAAGTGCGAAGTTTTCTAGGATTGACAGGGTATTATAGAAGATTTGTCAAGGATTTTTCGAAAATCGCCACGCCATTGACTAAGTTAACCAGGAAGAATCAGAAGTTCGAATGGAATGCAGAATGTGAGGATAACTTTCAAGAGTTGAAGCAAAGGTTGGTGACAGCTCCGGTGTTAGTACTACCAGATGACCAAGGAAACATTGTGATTTTCAGTGATTCTTCACATAAAGGATTGGGATGTGTGCTAATGCAACACAATAAGGTGATCGCGTATGTGTCAAGACAGTTAAAACTGCATGAATTGAAGTACCCTACACATGACTTGGAACTAGCCGTTATAGTATTCGCACTTAAGATTTGGAGATATTACCTCTACGGAGAAAAGTGTGAGATCTACACGGATCACAAGAGCTTAAAGTATATTTTCACTCAGAAGGAGCTCAATATGAGGCAAAGGAGATGGTTGGAATTGATTAAGGATTATGATTGCTCGATAAATTATCATCCGGGAAAGGCAAACGTTGTAGCCAATGCTTTGAGTAGGAAGGAAAGATTGAATATGATAGCAACACCAAAAGAATTATCTGAAGAGATTAAGAGATTTGAATTGGAACTTTGTGATTGTGGAATAGTTGAAGAAGTTTGTCGTGCAATGACTTTTCAGCCAATATTATTGGAAAAAATAAGGAAATATCAGGAAGAAGTAATGAAGAAAGAGAAAAATCAGCTAACTGGAGAAGAGATTGGTACTCAAAAGGATGAGCAAGGTATACTAAGGTTTTCCTCAAGAATTTGGATTCCTCATGTACCTGACTTGAAGAATGAGATTTTGCAAGAAGACCACAATTCAAGATTTTCAATCCATTCGGGAAGCACCAAGATGTATCGAGACTTGAAGCAGAACTTTTGGTGGCCAAATATGAAGCGAGAAGTGGCAGAATGGGTTGTGAGGTGTTATACTTATCAGAATGTGAAGGCAGAACATCAATGACCAAGCGGATTAATTCAGCCACTAAAGATTCCAGAATGGAAATGGGAAAATATTGCTATGGACTTTATAGTGGGACTACCATGAACGAAATCCGGACATGACGTTATATGGGTTATAGTTGATCATCTTACGAAGTCGGCGCATTTTCTTCCAATTAATGAGAAGTCACCATCAGATAGATTGGTTTATCTATATGTGCGTGAAATTGTACTAAGAAATGGAGTACCCATATCGTTAGTTTCAGACCGAGACCCCGATTTAACTCGAGATTCTGGAAGCAATTTCAAGAGAGTCCCGGCACGAAGTTGAACATGAGTACGGCGTATCACCCGCAGACTGATGGTCAGAGCGAAAGGATAATTTAAACAATTGAAGACATGTTGCGCAGTTGTGCAATCGATTTTGCAGGAAGTTGGGACGACCACTTGCCATTAGTAGAATTCTCCTATAACAACAGCCATCACTTCAGTATTGGCATGCCACCATACGAAGCTTTATACGAACGGAAATGTAGATCACCGACAAGTTGGGAAAAAGTAGGAGAAGGAAAGATTCTAGGCTCAGAATTGGTACAACAGTTGCATGAGACAGTCAAATTAATTCAGAAAAGGTTGCTTGCTACTCAAGATAGACAGAGAAAGTATGCGGATTGTAACACCCCCAGATCCGGGGTCAGGGATCCGGGTCGTCACGGTCTTTCTGTCCACAATATCACTTCACTTAATTAATAATAAATAACCTTATGCTGTGACCCCACACTAACACACACCACAACCCGTTATAGTCTCATAGATGAAATTGAAATAAGTACAAGTCCATGAATCCACAATTAAAAGTTATTACAACCCAAAATGATTACTTGATAAATTTACAGTTAATTGCCATTATCTGCCACAAGTTATAATTATACATAATTGATTCTCAAAAGCAGAATGCCTGATCTATCAATAGATCTACCTCTGCAGCTATAGCAGCTACAACATCAACGGGAAGACGCGGGACGCTTCCCACGCGCTTGCGCTGGGTCTGCTGGAGTCTGGCCATCTTTCCTAACTGTTGTTGTGTGATGAAGAAATAAAGAAAGAGTGAGCCTTACAGCTTGCAAGATAATATATAGTGATAACAATAATACAAGTATCTAATGACCCGGGCGTCCACACTGATGACAAGTGGTGGTTGGAATGACGGCAGGGGTTGATGAAGGGCATTTGTGATAATAGTGACCTTCCCGACAGCACTTAAAGCAGGTCACTGGCTTTCCTTTACACTCCCCAGTGTGCATCCTTCCACAAGTGTTACAGGCTGGAAATGGGGGTCGAGACTAGTTGGAATAGGACATTCTTGACTTCTGGACGCTCTGGCTCACACTCACGCTCATTGGCCGCTTAAACCCAGTGTTCTTTCCCGGTAGGGACACTGCCCCTCGATTAAATCTAGTTGGGAAGATTCTTCCTGCGGAACCTCCACCCATGCTCATACTTTTCCTCTTTATTCCCTTCTTCTCTCTTTTCTTCTACATTTGTTCACTTCCGGCTTCTACAATCGTTGCCTTTTGCACCAGAGTGGCATAATCCGTAAGCTCAAGGATTGCCACCCTATTCTGAATCCACGGTTTCAGTCCCTGCTGAAACCTCCTAGCTTTCTTTTCCTCGGTGCTCACAAACTCCGACACAAACCTTGATAACTCAGTAAATTTCGCTTCGTACTCTGCTACAGACAAGTTATTCTGCTTTAGCTCCAAGAACTTGAGCTCCATCTGGTTTTCCATAAACCTCGGGAAATACTTTCCCAGAAACAACTGACTGAATCTCTCCCATGTTATAATAGCATCTGTCTCCATGTTTTTCTTGGCCTCCCACCAGTAGTTAGCCTCTCCTTTCAGAAGGTAGGTAGCAAATACAGTCTTCTGTGCCTCATCGATACTCAGAATCTCAAAGGATTTCTCCATTTCCTTTAACCATGCCCTTGCCTCAACTGGGTCGGCTGATTCGTGGAACTCACGGGGCTTAAGGGACTTAAAAGCCCTGAAAGAGTTTGCCACAGCATTGTTATTTCCTTGAGGGGGTGGGTTGGGTTGACGTTCCAAGTTCTGCCTTAGGAGTTGCATGAACTAGCCCATGGGATCCATGCCTGGGTTTGGTACTGGTTGCTCAACCTCAGTTTCTCCTTCTTCAGCCTCTATCTCAAATCCCTCAACATCATATGTTTCCTCTTCCTCTTCATAAAGGGAGTCATCCTGTTCCACATAATCCTCGTCTTCCTCTTCACTGTGTTCCTGGTTCCTATCATCCTGGTTATGGCTTCCCTGGTCCTCAGATCCAGGGTTCGCCCTAGTTCCAATCTTTCTTGGCGGCATGATACTGATAATAATAAAAAAAATTATTGGGAAATTCAAAGTTAGGTCACAATCAAACACAACATTGTGTCTTGCACAATTTTATAATGGGGAGAATGTATCTCGCAATTTTATTATTTTATGACAGTTCTAATAAGAAGTGCAGTAATAATAATGATAAAAACAGTGATCTCGTCACTAAGGAACTGGACCGAAAGGAAACAAATATATACATAATGCGATAAATACATAGTTTGATCTGGTCAAAAGTACAACAGTGCTACAGCCATCTGTCCCAAAAGTCTATCTGTCTAGTCAGAAAAAGGGATGCTATATACAAGTCAACTATCCCGGAAAATTGGCTCTTACTAAGGCCTCGGCTAACTAGACAACTAGACTATTCCATCGTCAATCCTGAATCACACACCGGAGCGGGTCAGCTCCCATACCCTTTCCATCGCACGACGGAAGATATAGTCGGCCTGCCGCCTGGAGATCCTACCATGCCTGTCCCCCTGGAGCGATCTGAGCCTCGCTTGGGACGTGAGCTCTATCCCCGTAAGCTCCCTCCTCAAGGATCGGGGTATAGAAGCCTTAGTCTAATAAGCTCGGGTATGCCTACCCGCCCTCTCCGCATCCAACTCCCTCCTGGCCTCATCCAGTCGGGCCTCGGCAACAGCCACTCGGGTCCTCAGTACATCCTGAACATAGCCGTGGGCTAACGAAGACTGCCTGTGGGCAGGGTCAAGAGGTGGTGAATCCAGAGCTGCTGGGGGTGCCTCCTCAGTCTGCCTAGGCTCGGAAGTATGGGTCTCTGAGCTCTCATCATAAGGGATCCAAGATAGTGGTGGAGGGGTAGGAGCTCTGACCACTGGAAGTGTGGGTAAAGGGGTACCAGCATACACTACCATAGGTCCTACACGCTCCTCAGCTACTGAGACCTCATCCGGGTCCTCCTCATCTGGAATAGCAATGACCTCTGTCTCTGACTCCTCTGAGGGGTCCTCCTCATCTGAAATAGCAATGACCTCCGTCTCTGACTCCTCTGAGGGGTCCTCCTCATCCTCCTCCATCTCAGGCTCCTCCTGATCCTCAACATCTAGCAGTGCCTCATCATGCTCACGCTCGAACATCTCAGGGTCCTCTATCTCAGGCGCCTACACATTAAACGAGCTAAGTTACTATCATGATACTTATAAGGGTTCCCGTAAGGGTTTTAACTGTCATCACTACTTTAAGTAGTCCGACCATGAACTTGGCAAGAGTTCTTATTATCTTTGTGAGTTTATTATTATATCTTCGCATCATCTCTGAGGTTTATAACGCTTAGCTCTGATACCATTTCTGTAACACCCCCAGATCCGGGGTCAGGGATCCGGGTCGTCACGGTCTTTCTTTCCACAATATCACTTCACTTAATTAATAATAAATAACCTTATGCTGTGACCCCACACTAACACACACCACAACCCGTTATAGTCTCAGAGATGAAATTGAAATAAGTACAAGTCCTTGAATCCACAATTAAAAGTTATTACAACCCAAAATGATTACTTGATAAATTTACAGTTAATTGCCATTATCTGCCATAAGTTATAATTATACATAATTGATTCTCAAAAGCAGAATGCCTGATCTATCAATAGATCTACCTCTGTAGCTATAGCAGCTACAACATCAACGGGAAGACGCGGGACGCTTCCCACGCGCTTGCGCTGGGTCTGCTGGAGTCTGGCCATCTTTCCTAACTGTTGTTGTGTGATGAAGAAATAAAGCAAGAGTGAGCTTTACAGCTCGCAAGATAATATATAGTGATAACAATAATACAAGTATCTAAATGGATACTTACTAGAATTGTTTTATCATGTGTAAGGTAATTACTTACTGGGTATAAGTTTTAAAAGAAGATGAAGTTACCAATTACTTCGCTACACTTATACCATTTTAGAATCTACTAGAACTACTACTGTTCCAAGTATAATAAGATTCAAGAGGTCATCCCATAGATGAGACCACAAATAAAACTTGAAAATATTTGATCTTTGAAATATTTTGAAAAGAAATGAAGTTACGAGATACTTCATTCAATGGATACACCAATAAAATTGTTTGACCCTGTCAATGCTTCGACAACCACCCATTAGTAGCCTTTCGATCGAAATGCTACGGGTAGTGTTGCAGAATTATCCAAATGGATGATGAACTCATTACGGGAGTTTGCCGCGCCAGGAAGACCACTTACAATGATCAGTCGTAGTAGTACAACCCCACCATTTTCTACATGTAGAGGAGAACCTGTCAGATTTACTTGTCAACCGAACACTGAATTCCTAAGGAATGGACCGCCTTAGCGGAACTTCCAGGCCATTTGGGCCAATATAATAAGGCTGGGCCGGCGCTACTCGACCACTTACGCCACTCCTAGTTCAGATGAAATCCATGACTCTGAAACGTAAAGCTCGTCCCCACTTTCCCCAAGTAGAAACTTGTTGATACGGCTCCACCAAGAAGTCGTATCTAGCTGGAAAGGAAAACTCACCGATATTTCCCAGGCGATGCCTATTAATGGATTAACTTGTTCCAAGAATTTTACTTCCCGAGTGTTGGGTAAGTAATCAAAAACTCTTTTATCAAGACAGCAACCTTGTTGCGAATATAAAATACACCACAGAGCCGGATCCCTCCGGTTTTGAGCGAGTATTTTAATCCCCTTTTTAAAAGGAAGATCTTAAATATAAAAATGAGTTTTGGGATCCGCTCTAACTTTTGAAATTCATTTTAAAGACTTGAAAACACTTTAAAGAGTGTTTGGAATAATGCTGATTTAATAAAGTAAATCAGTCTCAATATAAAGAAATATCTGAATATTATTATTTAAATAATATTCCCATAAAGAGTAATTGAGGTAGAAGTTGGAAAACTTATACTTGAAATGAATAGTAAATAATCAAAGATATACTTATATGAAAGTAATATCTTTATTTGAATATCAAAAGTAAGTTTGATTATTGAACATTATTCTTTAATAAATAAAGAATATTAATAAATAATAAGCGGAGTCATAATACCTCGAATGAATATTATAAATAATATTCATTAAATAAAATAAAGGAGTCATACATCCTCAAATGAATATCCAAGTAATATTCAATAAATAATATAAAGGAGTCATAAGTCCTCGAATGAATATTCAAGATAATATTCATTAATAAAATAAAGTTATCGAATAAACCTTATTCGATTAATAGCTTTGAAAACTATAACCATATATATATATAAAATATATATATATATAAAATCTACTCGGGATCCTCGACTCCCGGTTTAAGAAAATGCTTTCACCTTTGGGTCCCTATACTAAGGGTATATGCAAATTACCGCTATTCTCTAGCATAGGTATTATCAACTGAACCAACAGATATATATGGTAAGAATACGAAATAGGCATGCATATGTACCATATCACATGCTACAATATATCGCAAGAATTTGCTAATATAACCATCATGCATTTATTACAAGATAATGCATATACAAGTGTATACATCACAACAACAGTATAACGGGTAGAAAACTTGCCTGAGCCACTGGGGGTGATAAAAGGCTCGGGATGAGTCTGGTAACCTATAAACAACAAGTAAGTTGGAATTAAACCAAAGTCACTTGTAAATCTATACTTTAACTAACTTAGACTCTAACGCTAGTTTTGCGCTTACTGATTCTCTTAAGTCACTCGAGTACCCTCGGCTCCACCATTTTTAATAATTTAACCATTACGAGTTTCAAGGCGATTCCTTCGCGAGTGTCTTACCAACTGCCTAACACACTTACCATAATTGTTTCATACATTAATTAACCCTTTTTGGTCTTTAACCTATGTTTCAAAGTAAGGCGAGGGGAAAAGTTTTGTTCGCGAAACGCCGTTACTTAAAACGGTCGTTTCTCCTAAACCGTACATCGGAATCAAACGAACTACATATCAAAACGAAGCTCGTAACATGAAATATCTAAACATGGCAATGGTCATAATCTAGCAGGGAGTTCTCGGGTCCAAATGTTATGAACAAAAGCAGTCTATAGTAAATCGGACATTACGATGGCTATGTTTACGCGATTTCCCAAATTTAAACCAATTCAAAACAACCACAATTCAACCCCAATTCACAATCCAATCAAAACTCCATCCATATTACTTTACAACAGCCCCAAATCAACTCATTATAATCAATTTACTTAATCCTAAAACTTGAATTTAAACTATACTACATTCTTTAATCAAAACAACAAGATTCACCATTCCATTTCACTACCACTCCAACCCAAACTCTAAACCACAAGCATTAAGCTACTATATCACCATAACAATCAAAATCATCTTATTATACAAAGGAATCTAGGGTTTGGAGATGATATACCTTCCTTGAAGTGGTGGCAGTAGCTAGGAAGCCTTAAGAAGCCTTGAGAAGTCTTAGGGATGCTTGGATCTTAAAGGAAAACAAGAAAAAATCAAGTTAAAAACTTTGAAATCACTATTCATTGTCTTCTTCATTGATTTCTTGAAGAAGATTGAGAAAGAATTGAAGGCTTAAACTCATAAGATAGCCATAACTATGCATAAGGATGACTAGGGAATTATCTTACCAATTTAGGAAGCCTTGATCTTGAGTTTTGAAATTTCTTTCTCTTGAAAATGGCAAAAGCCGAGAGCAATGAAGAAATAAGAGGTTTTGTGTTTTTTTTGATGAAATGAAATGTTTGGCTTGGTTGATTGAATTAGATTAGTTTTATTTTAGGTTAATTACAAATTTAACCTTGGTTTTGTGTGGTTAACAATCCACCACATTTCCTTCCTTCCCATGTCATGCTTATGTCATGCTATGATGTCATCTTTCCCTCTTTGTCCTCTTCTCATTGGTTGGATGACATCCTCCCCTCTAATCTCTTTGATTAACTTCCTAATTGTTTGCCTAATGACCGCTGATTTGTTATACGGTTCGCTTAACTTTCGTTTTCGTTTATCGTTTGAGGGATCATACCCGAGATCTTATTACTTTTCCCTTAACCTTTCTCAATATATTATATTCCTTTTATGATCCTCTCTTATAATCCTTTAATTTAAATCCTTTTTATCCTGTTACCTTATACTCAATTCTTTCCGTATCTAATGGATTTTCGGGAAAAATCAAAGTGTTCGGTATTGGATTCTGACGATCTTTACATACACTTATATACCATATAGAGTACTAATAAAATCTCAGAATATCCATAACAGAAACCCTACATAGTGTGGCATGAAAAGTTTTCTCATTCAGCTAAAATACTATTCATAAGGGTTACAAAAAGTTGAAAATTTTAGTGGTTATTACACGGATCCAGTACGTAAGGATGTTAGATTCCAAGAAGGCGAAGCCATTTTGCTGAAGGTGTCACCAAGGAAAGGGTCGTCTAGATTTGGCAAGAAAGGGAAGTTAGCACCTAAATATATAGGTCCTTTTGAAATTTCGAGTCAAGTGGGGAAGGTGGCCTACGAGTTAGCCTTACCACCTCAGTATTAACATGTGCATAATGTGTTCCATGTGTCATTGCTTAAGAAGTACAATCCTGATGCCAACCATGTGATAGAATATAAACTTGTAGAAATTTAGGCAGACCTGTCATTTGTGGAGCAACCTGTCAAATTACTCGACTGGCAAGTAAAGAGTCTTAGGAATAAGTCGGTAAAGTTAGTGAAAGTACTTTGGAGGAATCCCAAGGTCGAAGAATCAACCTGGGAGTTAGAGTCTAGTATGCGTTCCCGGTATCCTCATCTGTTCTTTTAGATTCTTGGGACAGAATCCCTTAAGGGGGAGAGGATGTTACGACCGACATTTTGTGTAATATTATTTGTGAACATTGTATAATATTAGAGCCGATTATAAATATACTTAGTGATTGTACGTTTGTGTGAATGGAATTTGCTGCGTTATAAGTTGCTTTATGTAGATTATAAATTTTTCAAAGTAAGAGTTTTATTATTTGCCTTTATTTTTTATTTATAAGGAATATTCTATACCTTGGAAAATTTTCTTTTAAAAATTATTTCATTCATAAATTTCAAAAGTGATCTCATAAAATTTCTAAAAATTCAAGTTATTTTATGGTACAACTTTTATAATTTTCGAATTATTAATTTTATTTATACAAATTATTCTTTAAAACTAATTGTTTATTTAATTTGCATTTAACTCTTTTGCACATGCATGCAAATCACTTCTAATTCAACTCAAGGGCACTAGAGTCAATAACCACCCCACTAACCACTTCTACCAAGGCCACTTTACCAAAACACCCTTGCATGCATTTTTACTTTCACTAAGAGAAGGGAGATAGGGGTAAAAGCACACTCCACTCACCAATTTGCATAAGTGTAATGATTTAACCTCAATCAAACTCACACTCAACCACATTCACCTCACTCCAACTCATCTCTCTATTTTCTCTCTTCTTCCCCCTCCCTCTCTTTGCTCTCGGCCGAAGCCCCCTCCCCACTCCCTTCCATCATTTTTCCATCCCATTTCTCATCTCCCCTAGTGTAATTCCCCTACCTACATTTATTTTATATACTTCCCCAGAGTTTTTTGATTGAGGGATGAGGTTTCATGGTTGCATGTGTAGCTTTTATGTGATTTCCAAAGAGAAACTCTTGATTCTTTTGAATTTAAGAGCTCTCTATGAGATACATTTCATATATGTTTTAACCAAGTATTTTATGGAGAAACCATGCCTTAAAAACCTTTGCAGCTACTGAAATTTCACTATATAATTATGTTTAGCCATGCATGCTAGTTTTAAGATGTTAATATGATGATCAACCATGTTGTGTATGCTACTCTTCTCGAAATTATGTTTTCATTTTTAAAAATCTATAAATTCAAATTATTTGTGCTTGAAATAGATTGTTTCCATGATATATTGCTTAATAATAGTTAAGAGAAGATACATTTCATGATTATTAAGGTTGAGTAATAGGTTCAAGTCGAATTTACAAGAATTTAAACTCCATGTTTAGTCGAAACCTTGTTAAGTGTTTTCCATGAGTTGCATATTGTATTTTTATTTGCATGTCGGTGTTCTAGGGCATGGATGATCTCCACTCCTGTTGAGGCACTATTTTAGGATGTTGATGCACTAGGTTTGCTTTGGTAAAGGTTGGATGCTTGGTTAATAAGTGGGAGTTAAGGTGGAAAGGGTTTGGTTAGTGTTTGCATTTTTCCAGAATTTTGCACTAGTTTGTGGGGAAGTTTTGATTGAGCATTTGTTGTGCACTTTGAGGTCCAAGACACCAGAAGTTATCACTAGGAGTATAAAATAGGTTTTAGGTGTTTGTTGGAGGTTTGTAAGACGTTTGGTTAGGTGCACGAGTGGAATCATAAAATCTGTCCAACAGGGGACAGTTTTGTTGCAACTAAGAAATGAGAAGTTTTGACCATGTCATAGGTAGACCCTCATTAGGACATGTTGGGCCTTAGTTAGAGGGAGTTTCAGAGGAGTTTTTCCAGCCACATTTAATAGGATTTGAGTTAGAATAATGTGTCACAAGTTAGTTCAAGTCAGGACCTTTTCTACCCAGAAAAACTGGGGAACCATGGACTTTAAGCTTAGTCCTAGGGAGGCCCAAGCTAGGCCCTTGAGCCAGATCAAGTTTGGGAGTTGCCTAATGATCAGAAGAGTCTAGTGTAGAAGTTTTGGAGGTAAACTTGTAGTGTAAGAGTGTCAATTGCACCCAAGAAACCATAGATGTCATTCTGAAATTTACCATAATAATCACCTTCACTTACCACATAGTTTTAGAGCACTTATGAGTGAGGCCTAGGTTAACCACTATAGTTGCAAGATAGCATAAAGCCAGTAGAGTGAAAGGCCCAAGTTAGGGTCAATAGGATTTGGATGGTTTAGTAAAGGCACATCGAGTTAGGAGGCCAACATTTGGAGACTTTGTCTAGTTTAGCGGTCAAGTGACTTAAGTTGTGGAGCGAGATCATCCAAGCCTAGTGTTGCAATATGGTGTGTGTGATATTATTTGGTACTTAAATATGGTATGTGAGTGTATGTGGCTATGTGTACTATTATGTTTATAAGGTGATTATAAATTGTGTTTATATAGGCCTAAGTGCCATTTGTGTTTAATTTCGGGTTGTAAATAGGTTAAGTTGGTGAGAATATATTATAATGAGGTTATTATTAATTGTGTAGGATCTCGAGATGAAGGTAAACTTGCCATAAAGGTAGAGTAAAGCTTCCAGTTGCTCCTACTTGCCAGTCCAGTCCAGTCCAGCCTTCTCAAGGCAAGTGATTCAACCTGCTTTTTAGTTTACACTGCGAATGTGTAATAACTAGTTCCTATATATATGATGCGAGTATCCTGATTTATCTTGTCATACTTGAACCAAGTGATTCTTAAATCTATCTTCGTATTATATAGAAATGCCATGAACCCTCGAGTATTTATTTCAAGTAGATCAAAAGTCATACCATGTTAGTATACCAAAGTAATTGTGATGCCATGATAAAGTAGAGAATTGTTATAATGCTTTATTGATCCTTTTGATTAACATGTTAATTATTCCTAAGAAATCTTGATATTGCACCCTGATGCTTTGATTCAACTCTTGTAAGAACCTCGATAGGAACTTTATCTTGATACCTAAAAGCCAGTTATTCTTTAAAGTCGTTCATGATTGTTTGATAACCCTATCCTTACCCTAAAGCTTGATACCTTCATATACCTTGAGCTGATGATTACTTTCTTTGTATTTTAACACCTATATCATACCTGGAACTAGTAATGCTTATCTTCTTCATATTTTAATACCTATACCTTATCTGAAATTATTGCTTTAAGCCTAGTCTGGCATTACTCTTTCATATTATCCAATAACCCTACTAAATCTCCTTGTCAAAGTCCTTGTAAAAAGAAACCTTTCAATTACCCTGATAGAGTAAAGTCTAGTGGATCATGGCCCTGAGATTTAGTGAACATATTTCCAGTGTTCAAAGCTGATCTATAATCCCTTGATAAAATATTTACTGTTTAAGAAATTTATTATCAATCAGCATCAGTTTTTGAAATGATTAAAAATTTGGATTTTCAGTCCCAAAGGGGGATAAATGTTTTCTTTAAATAGTGGATTTGGACTGAGATGCAAGTCCTTTCCACACTTAAATTGTAGGCTTAAAAGTTGCCTAGGGATCCCATTAATGTTTTAGAACCCAACGAGGTTCGGGATTACTTCGCGGCTGATCACCGACTGTAATCCGTAGCGTCATAAAATGGTTTTTGATTAAGAAATGATTTTGGAAATGTTTTGATACAAACAAATGATGTCATCACCCAAAAGTTCATCTCTTGTTATTATTAGCTCTATCTTCATATTGTTATTTTTTTAAATATATCTCGATTTATATTTTGTACCGTATTATTTAGTACTTGTTGAGCATTTGGCTCACTACTTGCTTTCACCCTGATATTACAGCTAGCAGCTATGGTTAGATTCAAGCAGACAACACGTAAGACTTGTGATGCCGATGCGTATGTTCGAGCTCAGGTAGAATAAGAGATAGTTTTGTGTGTGGACTCGATATTAAAACCAGTTGTAATAGTTAAAGTGTTGGGCTGTTCAAACCCTAAAATGTAAGATCTTGGATTCAGTTGTATTTACTTTCTTTCATCTATTTAATAGTTTTATATTATGTATTGTTAAGTTGGGGGTGTGACAGGTTTTGGTATCAGAGCTACGGTTTAGAGTCCCTGGACAACCCAAATAGGTTATAGGATATATGTATAAGTTATAGATATTATGCGAGAGAGTAGGTTAAGTAAATTTATTATTAATACTCTTCTTATATATCTATGTATGGTTGTCAGCAAAGGGCGCACTCCTCGTCATCCTCTGGGTCCGACAACACTATTGCTTTCTCTCCATTGAAAACAAGAAAAAAGGGTTTTTGAGAAATGAACCAGAGAAAACAGTAAAAAGAGATTGAGTGAAGATAAAGAAGTGAAAAATAATGGAGTGAGGGAGTTAATATAAACCGCAATTGTAATATCCCATATTTTCAAATATTATTATTATTATTATTTGGAATTATTTATGTGATTTTATGTGAATTTTAGTGAATTATATGATAATTGGGATTGATGTTTGGGTGTTTATATGTGACATTATCTGAGTATTTGAATTTTTATATGTCCAAAATAAAATATAGATAATTGTGGTATTTTCTGGTAATTTTTGGAGTGTTATATGATTTTATAATGATTTATGAATTATTAATTATTTTCTGAATAATTACAAACTGTTTTATAAAGTCGGGAATCGTCCGACTTCAACTGTTTTTGCATTTTTACAACCCGAAACTCTTCCGAAAACTCCTTTTCAACCTAATCTGGTAATTTCGGACATTTTCCGTGTTTTAACTTTTTCAATCCGGATTACGGTTTGACCTGTACGAGTCCCGGTGTAAAAATTTTGATACGCTAATCATTTTATAGATCGATAAAAATCCGAATTCTCGGAAGGTGGGATAATATTACTTTATTTCTGTATAAAGTATTTTATAGGAAGTCCAGTTTTGATAATTATCCATATCGGGTATTAAATTGTATCGTTATATAGTTATTTAGTGGCTAAGTAATCTATTTTCGGATCTGATATGTAAATATAATTATCGAATTATTAAGTAAATAAATTATGTGCATGGGTTAGTTCAGCTGGATATTATTTTTGTTAATATTTTTATTAATTACGTGAGATTATTGGTGTTTGAGTATCATTTGTGTAATTAGTTGTGTTATTTTGTTTTTATAATTAAAAGTGATTTTGATAAAGAATTACTTTCATAAATATTTGGATTATCTCTAAAATCATTTTTATTGCTTCATAATCTTATTTATTATTTTTAGGAGTTTATAAAATTTAGCAATCAATATTTTATTGATTATTTATCTCTAAATGATTTTCTGATTGCATTTATTGAAAAATCCGTATTTAATTCCAAAATTCTTAAAAAATTACGAAACTCATATTTATGTAAGTTTGGAATATTCTGAAAATTTTAAAATTATTTTGGGAATTTTTGGGATTAATTTTACCCACGCGTTGAATCTTTTCATTGTTAAAAGCGGGTATAAATTGCGATTCAAAAAGTGTTTTAAAATTACGAAATTTATGTTTTTATAAACTTCGGGATATTTGTAACATTTTAAGACTGTTTTCGTGATTTTCTGAATTTGTTTCAAGTGCAGGTCGGTTCGTTAATTGTAAAATGCGGGTATGTTGCACAATTCAAAAATGCTTTAAAACTTATGAAATTTTATTTTATTAGTTTTTGATTATTTTGGAAATTTTAAAATTAATTTTGAATTATTTTGATTTGTTTTCATTCGCAAAATATATCGTTAAATTGTCAATGCGGGACAAACTGGGCTGCAGGAAACCATACACATTCTTTTTGCTACGTGGCAATTTAAATGAGGGGTGGCAGATTTATTATATATACGTGTTGATTGCTGGTTAAAAAAAAAAACAAAAACAAAACACACGCACACAGGACCCTCTCCCAGTCTCTCAATCTCTCCTCCCTCAACTGTCTTGTTCACCCTCCTCCACCTTTCCCTGCTTCCCCTGCTCCCCACCCTTTCCCTTTTATTTATTTTTTTCTTTTACCTTCTGTGTCTCTATATTTTTATATATATATTAAATATTCAAAAATTCATATCTTACAAACCGTCTGCCCAAATTTCAATTGTTATATATATAAACGATCAGCGCTTCGATGCCTACGCATATATATATATATATATATATATATATATATATATATATATATATTGCAAGGTTTTGAGAAGAAAAATTGCGGGGCATATTTCCATTTTATTTCCGTTTTAATTTATTTTCGGGGCGTAGAAAAAGAGTTTGGAGGCGGTGATTACTCCACATGGCATCTCAGCGTGTATATGTCTATGACCATTAATTTCGGATTTTTCTGGAGATATTTTCCGGACATCAGATTTTCTCTTAGGGGTGATCAAAATTTATTTTGGATGCGGATCTCTCGAGTTGATCGGGACAAGACGTTGGATAAAGAATGAGATGGAATGGTATTGGGTATCTGGCTTCTAGCAATCGCAGGAGCAGCATATCAGTCAAGTGTTGAAAAGAAGGACGGTGATGTCTTGAGACAAAATGTCAGAATAGATGCGTGTTTGCGAGTGTGACAAACTGCTAAAAACCCAAAGGAAAGTATCCCTATCATCACTCATTGTTCAAGTGATATTTATTTTAAAATCTTATCATGCAAGTATTGCTTTCACTATTCAGTTCAGAATAGTTAAATGTTTTACATATCGCTGAATTAAATAATTCTTTTTGTGCAAGTATTCTTCCGCTATTCTATGTTCAGAGTAGCTAAGTGATTTTACTTATCCAATTATCGGATTTATAAATGTTGTGGATTTTGAGAAAGATGACGTTGTTTTGGTTTTCTGCCCAAGTGAATGAGCGAATAAAATTTATAAGGGTGTCGAGTATGATGACCCTTTTCAATAAAATGTTTTTAAGATTTGATGGTTACGTAAGAGGCCGTGGCGGCGGTCCAGCGTGAGCTATGTGTTATACAGGATATAACACCTTGCTAGGCCGATATGTGCCTTGGGTACCCCTTTGTTTAGTTGTTTTGATTCAGTTTCTTATTTTGAGAATACTTAGTTTGTTATTAAATATCAAAGGTGGTATTAGTACAGATGATTGGTGTTGACTTCAGTATGGGATGTTGTGAGCATCAAAGTTCGTAGTGATATCTAATTTGATATGATAACAAAATAAGTATTAATTTCAAGAGTTCGATTTTGAGTAAAGTTTACGATTCAATCCATAATCATTGTTTCATGTTAGAATTGTTTACGATATTTCCGTAAACACTGTTTTACGAGTTTTATTCTCGTCAAGATTCAAAGTATTGCTGAAGCATTTCGCTTGAAAATATCAAAAAGAGTTTTATGAGTCAGCAATTATGATTTTAAATATTCTGCTCCAATGCAGACGTCGGTTTTATATCAAAACGACCCTATATATGTCATAATGATCTTGCTGGGCATTTCTTTCGCTCATACTTGCCTGTTTTCAAATTTAACCTCCAGTGAGGATTAGCTTGCGCTGTTTAGCTGCATAATTCGAGGAAGCAAGGAAGAAGCTTTTGGAAGGTAGATGGTCCTGGGTTTGCGGACTAGTGTAAGTTTTATTGTATAAAGTTATTTATACTATATTATATTATAGTTGTATATTTTATTTGGGCCTAGTATACTTCATTTTGAAGTTATACTAGTGGGTTTAGTTTTGAATTGGAATTTATTGAAAAGAGTTTTAAAAGAAAGTGAAAATTTATTTTTGGAATTTGGATATCTTGTTTCTAGAACTGGAGCCTTAAAAGATCTTGGATTAGTTTGGGGTCATATATGCTAAATATCTTCCGCTGCCATTTGTTTATTGATTAAACAGGTTGATTTGGATTGAAGTTTTATAGTGACGACCAAATCCCTTGACCCTGGATTTGGGGGCGTTACAGGTTGGTATCAGAGCTGAGGTTATAGTAAACTAGAAATGAGAGTGTGTAGGAGTGTGTATAGCTATGTGAGGATGTTTGAGCTCATATCGAGTTCCTGTTGGACTATTGGATATAGTACCAACGAGTAAGTTAAGATAGGCGCATTCGTTCGAGATGGTTGTGTTGAGCTGGATGGAACTCCGCGAAGCTGCAAACTTCTATGGTGGAATCTTCTAAGGCTACTACGATTTGACGACGATGAAGATTATCGATATCCCTGGAATATGAAGAAGTGTCGAGAATCGGAGGACAAGTCAACAGAAGAGTTTAGATAGAAGATAAGTATTAAGACTTTGGCAGTACCTTCTATTTTTATAATTTCTTTTGACATCTTTCAAAAAGAAATAATTGTTAGAGAATATATTCCCTAACACTCATTTTCAATCATATATGTGTTTTAAATATGCCAGAGACTGTCATGAAACCTATTTTCAGGTTTTGATAACTCTGTCAAGTTGTGAAATTGGACTTCCACTTTTCTTATATGGTGGATAGTTTCTTGATGATGTGACACCAGTTCATTCATTTTGTGCCAGAATTTCTTTATTCTCTGGACTTCATTTCCTTCAGAAATATCATCTTTAAAATATTTTCAGTTTTATTCATTTGATTTTGGATTCTTTTGATATTCTTTTATTCTAACTGAGATAAATAACCATAATTATAGGGGACACAAGGTATACCTGTCTGTGTGATAGGAGTTGGATGGGACGCCATCACTTGTGTGTGTTGTGAATACATGAAGGTTAACAACCTTTAGTAGTGTCTTAATTTGGGCACGCAACACCAAGTTCGTTTGATCATATTGATCTCTCAGTTATTCTTTTATTTCAATAATACTTTTTCTCAAATTCAGATCTTGGTCTCGTTATGGTATCAAATTCTTTCCTTTTTGAAATTCCATGTTTGTTTTTTTTATCATTTCCAATATTCGAAGGTATGCCAATCAAGTTAAGCTGAGTTATCCTGGTCAACTCAAAGCAAGGGCATGTGATGGAATTACCAAGGGCAACAGTGGACTGCGATGCGGTTAAAATATCAGTGGCATATACCGAAATCATTCTATTTCTTTACTTCTCTCTCTATCTATCTCTCTTCATTTTCTTTCTCTTTGTCTTCTTCTCTATTCTTCTTTCTCGCAATCAGTAAAGGTGATTCCATTGATGAACTGGTCAAAAGGATGTGGATGGAACAGTGGTGCAAGATGAAGCTCCTGTAAAAGTTTTATTATACAAGGAATACAAGATTTATTCGTGGTTTTGGAAAAATTGAGTTTATTTGGAAATGGAAAGTTGGTTATAAGACCCTTAGTATTCTCTTCTGCTGATTCCGAGGACGGAATCCTTATAAGGGGGTAGATTGTAATATCCCATATTTTCAAATATTATTATTATTTAGAATTATTTATGTGATTTTATGTGAATTTTAGTGAATTATATGATAATTGGGATTGATGTTTGGGTGTTTATATGTGACATTATCTGAGTATTTGAATTTTTATATGTTCAGAATAAAATATAGATAATTGTGGTATTTTCTGGTAATTTTTGGAGTGTTATATGATTTTATAATGATTTATGAATTACTAATTATTTTCTGAATAATTACAAACTGTTTTATAAAGCCGGGAATCGTCCGACTTCAACTGTTTTTGCATTTTTACAACCCGAAACTCTTCCGAAATCTCCATTCTAACCTAATCTGGTAATTCCGGACATTTTCCGTGTTTTAACTTTTTCAATCCGGATTACGGTTTGACCTATACGAGTCCCGGTGTAAAAATTTTGATACGCTAATCATTTTATAGATCGATAAAAATCCGAATTCTCGGAAGGGGGGATAATATTACTTTATTTCTGTATAAAGTATTTTATAGGAAGTCCAGTTTTGATAATTATCCATATCGGGTATTAAATTGTATCGTTATATAGTTATTTAGCGGCTAAATAATCTATTTTCGGATCTGATATGTAAATATAATTATCGAATTATTAAGTAAATAAATTATGTGCATGGGTTATGTCAGCTGGATATTATTTTTATTAATATTTTTATTAATTACGTGAGATTATTGGTGTTTGAGTATCATTTGTGTAATTAGTTGTGTTATTTTGTTTTTATAATTAAAAGTGATTTTGTTAAAGAATTACTTTCATAAATATTTGGATTATCTCTAAAATCATTTTTATTGCTTCATAATCTTATTTATTATTTTTAGGAGTTTATAAAATTTAGCAATCAATATTTTATTGATTATTTATCTCTAAATGATTTTCTGATTGCATTTATTGAAAAATCTGTATTTAATTCCAAAATTCTTCAAAAATTACGAAACTCATATTTATTAAAGTTTGGAATATTCTGAGAATTTTAAAATTATTTTGGGAATTTTTGGGATTAATTTTACCCGTGCGTTGAATCGTTTCATTGTTAAAAGCGGGTATAAATTGTATTTCAAAAAGTGTTTTAAAATTACGAAATTTATGTTTTTATAAACTTCGGGATATTTGTAACATTTTAAGACTATTTTCGTGATTTTCTGAATTTGTTTCAAGTGTAGGTCGGTTCGTTAATTGTAAAATGCGGGTATGTTGCACAATTCAAAAATGCTTTAAAACTTATGAAATTTTTATTTTATTAGTTTTTGATTATTTTGGAAATTTTAAAATTAATTTTGAATTATTTTGATTTGTTTTCATTCGCAAAATATATCGTTAAATTGTCAATGCGGGACAAACCGGGCTGCAGGAAACCATACACATTCTTTTTGCTACGTGGCAATTTAAATGAGGGGTGGCAGATTTATTATATATACGTGTTGATTGCTGGTTAAAAAAAAAATGAAAACAAAACACACGCACACAGGATCCTCTCCCAGTCTCTCAATCTATCCTCCCTCAACTGTCTTGTTCACCCTCCTCCACCTTTCCCTGCTTCCCCTGCTCCCCACCCTTTCCCTTTTATTTATTTTTTTCTTTTACCTTCTGTGTCTCTATATTTTTATATATATTAAATATTCAAAAATTCATATCTTACAAACCGTCTGCCCAAATTTCAATTGTTATATATATAAACGATCAGCGCTTCGATGCCTACGCATATATATATATATATATATATATATATATATATATATATATATATATTGCAAGGTTTTGAGAAGAAAAATTGCGGGGCATATTTCCGTTTTATTTCCGTTTTAATTTATTTTCGGGGCGTAGAAAAAGAGTTTGGAGGCGGTGATTACTCCACATGGCATCTCAGCGTGTATATGTCTATGACCATTAATTTGGGATTTTTCTGGAGATATTTTCCGGACATCAGATTTTCTCTTCGGGGTGATCAAAATTTATTTTGGATGCGGATCTCTGGAGTTGATTGGGACAAGACGTTGGATAAAGAATGAGATGGAATGGTATTGGGTATCTGGCTTCCAGCAATCGCAGGAGTAGCATATCAGTCAAGTGTTGAAAAGAAGGACGGTGATGTCTTGAGACAATAGATGCGTGTTTGCGAGTGTGACTAACTGCTAAAAACCCAAAGGCAAGTATCCCTATCATCACTCATT
Organism: Apium graveolens; assembly: GCF_009905375.1. Taxonomy (NCBI): domain Eukaryota; kingdom Viridiplantae; phylum Streptophyta; class Magnoliopsida; order Apiales; family Apiaceae; genus Apium; species Apium graveolens. The sequence continues at coordinate 147,712,240 of NC_133654.1, read as the reverse complement.
GTTCAAGTGATATTTATTTTAAAATCTTATCATGCAAGTATTGCTTTCACTCTTCAGTTCAGAATAGTTAAATATTTTACATATCGCTGAATTAAATAATTCTGTTTATGCAAGTATTCTTCCGTTATTCTATGTTCAGAGTAGCTAGGTGATTTTACTTATCCAATTATCGGATTTATAAATGTTGTGGATTTTGAGAAAGATGACGTTGTTTTGGTTTTCTGCCCAAGTGAATGGGCGAATAAAATTTATAAGGGTGTCGAGTATTATGACCCCTTTCAATAAAATGTTTTTAAGATTTGATGGTTGCGTAAGAGGCCGTGGCGGCGGTCTAGCATGTGCTATGTGTTATACAGGATATAATATGTGCCTTGGGTACCCCTTTATTTAGTTGTTTTGATTCAGTTTCTTATTTTGAGAATACTTAGTTTGTTGTTAAATATCAAAGGTGGTATTAGTACAGATGATTGGTGTTAACTTCAGTATGGGATGTTGTGAGCATCAAAGTTCGTAGTGATATCTAATTTGATATGATAACAAAATAAGTATTAATTTCAAGAGTTCGATTTTGAGTAAAGTTTACGATTCAATCCATAATCATTGTTTCATGTTAGAATTGTTTACGATATTTCCGTAAACACTGTTTTACGAGTTTTATTCTCGTCAAGATTCAAAGTATTGCTGAAGCATTTCGCTTGAAAATATCAAAAAGAGTTTTATGAGTCAGCAATTATGATTTTAAATATTCTGCTCCAATGCAGATGTCGGTTTTATATCAAAATGACCCTATATATGTCATAATGATCTTGCTGGGCATTTCTTTCGCTCATACTTGCCTGTTTTCAAATTTAACCTCCAGTGAGGATTAGCTTGCGCTGTTTAGCTGCATAATTCGAGGAAGCAAGGAAGAAGCTTTTGGAAGGTAGATGGTCCAGGGTTTGCGGACTAGTGTAAGTTTTATTGTATAAAGTTGTTTATACTATATTATATTATAGTTGTATATTTTATTTGGGCCTAGTATACTTCATTTTGAAGTTATACTAGTGGGTTTAGTTTTGAAATGGAATTTATTGAAAAGAGTTTTAAAAGAAAGTGAAAATTTATTTTTGGAATTTGGATATCTTGTTTCTAGAACTGTAACCTTAAAAGATCTTGGATTAGTTTGGGGTCATAGATGTTAAATATCTTCCGCTGCCATTTGTTTATTGATTAAACAGGTTGATTTGGATTGAAGTTTTATAGTGACGACCAAATGCCTTGACCCCGGATTTGGGGGCGTTACAGCAATGATGCTCGATTGGAGTTTCCCAAGTAATTATTACGACTCTTTTGATTTACCTCAGGTCAATGCATGCAGAGAAGGTGTATTATCCAATGTAATTGTTTAATACAAATCAGCAAGTGTCTACATATTTTTAATGATTATAAGCATTCCCTATTGGGCCAATTTTGGAATTAACATAATTTCTATATAATAAATAAAATTGGCCCAATAAACTTAAAGATTAAAGAGCCCATATGATGGACTAAAACACTCTGACCTTGAACTTCATAACTGGGCATGAAAATGATTTTTAATGCCATGCAGAAGACATTTTATTTGCATTCCTCCCTCTTTTTTCTAGGACATCGGCTCCTTTCAGCATTTCCCTAGAAATGTAGCTCACTTTAACCTTTGAATTATTAATTAAATGATACTAAATGTCGTTGTCCAGAGAGATCTCTTGATTCAAACACTCTGACTTAACTTGACTGAAAGCTTTATGAACTAATATAGAGTCAGTATAGAATTTGATAAAGCATTCTCTAAAAGGGCTATGTATGAAGGAATCATATAGATAGGCTGGAGCCTCGATTTCTGCCTTAGATGGACTAACTGCTTCAGTATTTCTAGAAAATTAGAAGTTAATCTATCTGCTATTATTCATTAACAGCTCTCCAATTCCACTTAAAACTGAATCATTAATTTCTCTCTTCCAAGCACCATTAGTAAAACCAATAAAATTTATGTTTAACCAAAGAGGACTTTCTATTTCGGCTTGTTTTCTGTTGAGAAAAATTGATCCAATAGGGTTTACCTTCCATAGTGTTTCCAGTTCATTTCTAATCCCACAGTTGCTAAAATGCACTTGAAAGACCTAACTTGTACTAAGAACAACAAGGTAGAAGACTCTAGCATAATACACCCCCCCTCTCTATTGCATCTGGTGTATAATGAGCTAATATTCATATTCAGCCTTTCTTTCAGAATTTTAGCATTAGGTAGGATGCCTTTTCCAATCTTTCATAGAAAGATGAGGATCTTTGGTGACACCTTCATTTTCCAAATCTTCATCCAGTTTCTTTCATTACTACTATACCATCCTCCAACCATTTGATAACATTGTCTTGAAAGAAAATTCCCCCATTATAAATCCAGGCAACCGAATCACTATAAGGCCGAAGTTCAAGTACTTGTATTATGGATTCTAGATGATTTTTCACTTCGCACTCTTAAGCTCTCAAAATTTTTGACCACCTAAAATCTCTCTGATCTCTCCATGGTGCTAGGATTAATTTTATGGAAATATTCTTCCATCTAGAAATGCTAAAAAGCCTAGGCATTACTTTATTAAAAGGACCTAGCTGATGCCAATTGTCTTCCCAAAAATATAGGGAAGCATCATCTCCCACTTTCCACATAAAGCTCTTGAAGTCAAAATTTGATACCCGTTGATGGATATTAGAGGGATGGAAGATATCTTTAAGCATTAGAGAAAGATAATTGTTACCCCAATATTGATCAAGTCCCAAGTAACCTTTTAAACTATATTTTTTGTAGATTAAATTCCACTAAATGCTGGTCTTATCATAGAACCATTTCCACCACTACTTAAATAAAAGTGAAATATTCAAGATTCCAAATTATCCAAGGCCAAACCACCTTTATTTTTAGGTTTGCACAATTCCTCCCATTTCACCATGTGCACTTTTTCCTTTTGAGGTTCTCCACTTATCCCTAAATGACCCCAAAAAAAGCTTCTTCTCATTTTTTTTTCAAGTATTGATAGTACTCCCTATAGACTTTTTATACAAGATTTAACTAATACCCTCCTTCCAGCTTGCTTTAGAGAAGTGCTTTTCCAGCTTGCTAATTTCCAATGTACTCTCTCAAGGACTGGTTTCCAAAAGACCTTTTTTCTAGGATTAGTACCAATAATTGCACCCAGGTATTTGATAACAAAGCTTCCCACTGAACAAACAATAATATTAGCCCAGCCATGTACTTCTGATTCATTCACTGAACAAATTTGACTTTTCTGATAATTGATTTTCAATCCTGAAATTAGATGAAAGTATTGCAATACTGTCTTAATGTTCCTAACATTTTCAATATCAGATTTGAGGAAAATAATAGTATTATCTACAAATTGGAGATGAGAAAAATGTCCATTTATGAATTAATCGAGACACCATGGATTAGTCATATTCTCTTTGCTTTCTCCATTAGTAGATGAAAAACCTCACCCATTATGTTGAATAAGGTGAAAGTAGATCCCATTGCCTTAGCCCCTATGAAAAAAGAACTTTGAGGAACCATTTACCAGGATAGAGGCCTTCATGTTGTTGAAGAGAGTTAATCCATAATACCCACTTAGATTGAAAACCTAGAGCTTCCATTACTTCAGAAAGAAATTCCTAATCTACAGAGGCAAAGCTTTTTCAAACTCTAGTTTGAGAATGATACCTTCCATCTCTTTTCTCTTGATAGAATGTAAAATCTCATTTGTGATTAGGATTCCTTCAGATATCTACCTACCTTTCATGAAACCAGACTAATTTGCACTTATCAATTTATCCATTACTACCATTAACCTATTGGAGAGCATTTTTGACAAGACTTTCAGATAACGCTTAATAAGGCTAATGGGCCTGAAATCTTTGATCTGAAGAGGTCTATCTTAGGAACAAGAGTGATGGAAGAAGAGTTCATTCCTCTCGGGAGAGTACCGGTTTTCTGAAAAGTACTGAAACGGTCCAACATTTTTCCTCCAATAGTTGCCAAAATAAATTTCAGCACTCCTGCATTTAAACCAATAGGGCTTGAGGCTTTATCGGAATCATAGTTAGCTAAATCTAACTCTAACTCCTCAGCTAAAGCCTATCTATATAACCACAAGTTATCTTCAACACATAATAGGCATGGAATTGTACTTCTGACTTAGAAAAGGAACCAAGGTCTAATCTAGAGAATTGACTACCAAAATGATCAAAGATGACCTTCTTAATATCACTTGGTTCAGTCAGAAAAGAGTCATTATGCTTCAGTCTTTTGATATTGACTCTTGCCCTTCTTTTCTGAATTGCTTGGTGAAATAACTTGGAATTTTTATCACCTACTTTTATCCATGAGATCTCGGATTTTTGTTGCAACATGTTATCCTTGATTAGATTAAGATCTTCCAATTCCAGTCTTAATACTGACAATTCCTATTGTGAAACCAATTAACTATTAGAGTCTTCCAATTCAGCCAATTTTGCTTCAACCTGATCAATTTTCTTGAAGATATCGTCGTTTGAGTCCATAAACCATATTTTAATTGCTCATTTAACCTTCCTCGGTGTCTTCTGTATAGTAATTCCTTACAAAGACAACTGACTAGGACAAGCAAGCAAGGAGTTCTTCAATTTTCATTTTTTACCCACACATTGAAGACTCTAAAAGATTTTGGTCCCTAATTAATCTCCCTTTGGGACAGTAATAGAGCCTTATGATCAAAATTATTTCTAGCTAAAGCTGTAAGAATCTAGGATCCTTTACTACTTCAGTCTGGGTTAATAAGTGCTTTATCTATTCTATTTCTTTTACCATTAGGACCTATCCAAGTAAATTTAACATTGTTGAGAGGCAAGTCTTCTAAGTTGAATTATCTGATTCAGCGGTTAAAATGAGAAGAGTCCAAATATCTACCATTACAGTTTAGTCTTTCTCTAAAAAATATGGTATAATTAAAATCACCAATGAATAGGAAATGAGTATCAAGAGTATCTATGCTTAAGGAAAGCAACTTTTTTTTTCAATATAAAAAATTTCTCTCTCGCATGAGAGTCGGCCGCCCTAACTTCACCTAACCCTAGCCGCCCTACCTTCTATTTCCCCTTTCTACCCATCTCTATCTCCATATTCATCTTCATCTTCTTCTTTTATTCACTTTTTCTTTAATAAAATCGAGATTTGTTTTACAAAACTCGAAAAATCCATTACAGTTTTTCACTTTAGTTTTCAGATCTACTAAGGTAAGAGCTTGGATTTTATAATAAAACTCAGTTTTTGGATTCAAAATCTCTGGTCTAACAACATATTACAATTTGGTGTTATTCCGAGATTTTTGAATTTTGGGTTTTTACGTATTGTTCTGTTTAAGTTATTATTTGTGTGTTTGATTGTCTCGCTTTATGCGATGTGTCTCGCTTTGTGCGATGTCGTGGTTGTGTTGAAAATGAATTGGATGGTGTATTGGGAGATCTGGATATCTCGTATCAACAACACTTTCGGCAGGTCTATAGCTGGTGTCCGGCAGGTAGATAGCTGGGGTGTGTTTGGAACGGTGGTGAAAATCACATGTGCTCACCTCTCACAAAAAATATTTGTTCATAATATGAGGCCTATAAACTCCGTTGTTGCAACTGAGTCCTCTGAACATTGCAATATCAATCCAATTAATGTGAGGGTCAATTGTGAAGCTACTGTTTTCGGGGGAGATGCGTGCTGGATTGTCCGGGAAACCATTACCTTCATTTTTAATTTTCAGAATATTTGTATTCAGTTTGTTAAGCAATCCGGAAACAAAATGGCTAATTATTTAGCTCTATTTGTTTTTCAACCTGGTTGCATGATCAGTCGGGGGTTTGTCCCGATTGAATATGTTTTAAGTCATTAATGAAATCTGTTTTAATTTGGCAAAAAAAAAGAAGGAAAGCAACTTTTTCCAAAGTGACTTCTTTCCTGACTGGATTGTGAACCATAAACTATGAAAACCATTGAAACTTTAATCAACATTGACTTTTTTGAAAGTAACTCCCAATTATTTTTTTAAGCTTTCAAAGTTTTTTAGCTCAAACAACCCAGCATCCTAACAACACAGAATTCCCCCAAAATGACCATTAGCCTCTTGATATATTGCTTTGACTTCCTTATTTGACCAAAAGACTCCTAGATCCTTATTATTAACTGATCTCATCAAAGTCTCTAGAATATATATTATGTTTGACATCCATTTATAAATCAGATTCTTAAGATTACTCTTGTATATGCCACTAATTAAGCCTCTAATGTTCCAGCTCATGATTTTGCAAATATCCATAAAAAGGTGTAAGGACTTAACATAACTTACATGAGTTAAATGTTACCTTTTAGTAGCGGATCTTGTACCACTTTTAGAATTTCCTTCTTGTCTCCGGCTAATTCCATTCCTTTGAAACATAAATAATATTTTCAGTTTCCCCTAAATTATTGATGAACTTGCCATTCCTTTGAATTTGGATGATTTTGTTTTGCTCTAGCAGGTTTCAACTGTCTCTTATTATTCTTCATTCATTTAAAATTTCTTACATCAAAGGGATTCCTAGCAGGGGATTTTTTTTCTTGGTCTTCCTACCCTTTTTATCTTTATCTTATGCATCATATTACAAATAGATTTCTGAGAACTTCCTAATGCCTCACAGCTCCCTATTTCTATAATATCCATATCTAATGTATCCACTGATCCTGGAAATTATCAAATAATACCATCCCCTACTTCATGGCTTCTATAATTTCCTGGATTAACTTTATTTTCGCTTTCTTGGCCTTCTTCCTTTGTTTCCAGAGAGTTAGAATTTCTTGAGATCAAAGAGAGATATTCATCTCTTTCTTCCACGCCTAGTTTAACCACCTCTTTATCTTCAACTTCCACCCTCTCCTCTTTTTAGCTATAACCTCCCTTTCTACTTGTTTGATTTTAACCCTAATATTTTATTTAAGTACGCCCTTTCCCTGAGACAAATCAAGATCCACTTCCATAATACTGACTCTGTATTTCACATTTTCCACTATGACCCGGAAATTCCTTGAAAAGTTCCAGAGTGAGTCAGAATAGCAATAGATTCTTGAATTTTCAAGTCTTCTCCACTGATGATCAAGTCCTCTACACTGGGATCTCTGAAAATACAGCCATTCATTCAGACTCCTTCTTAAAAACCCTTTTTGATTCAGTAATACTGAAAGTCAATAAGAATTTCCAATAAGAAATCTCATTTCCCTTGATAAAATATATCTTCAGTTCACCCTGAACCTCGTGGAGTATGTTGTGTAAGACATGCATGTACTATAACAAGACTAAGTCAAATTGACAACCCTAAGATTTAGTTGTATGATAGTCTAAATCTGTATTTTATATTGTATTACTTGAGTCTGTAAAAATGTTAAAGATCAGACTGGAGTATTTTTCTGTAAACAGTCTCAAGCCTAAGAATAAACTCTGGAAGAAGATCAACAAGATCATGCCTCAGAGAAAAGGTGAAGAAGCTTGCAGTTGAATAAATCTGTTTTAGGAAAAATGTTCTAAGCCAAGATATCTACAAGTCACAGATCAAGTCATATAGAGAAGTCATTCGAGAACTCCAGAATGACTTATCGAGAAGTCCAAATTGTCTTATAGAGAAGTCCCAGAGATATCGATAAGTTAAATGAAGAGATGAAGATTGGAGATATTGACAAGTCAATCTCTCATTAGAGATCTCAGAGATATCTACATGTCAAAATGTATATAGAGATCTCTTAGATATCGACAAGTCATTTTGCATATAGAGAACTCAAAGATATTGACAAGTCAAAATGAAGGTATGAAGATTGGAGATATCAACAAGTCAATTTCTCATTAGAGATCTCAGAGATATCGACAAGTCAAAATGCTTATAGAGATCTCAGGGATATCGATAAGTCATTTCTACTTGCAGAGTTTTAGAGACCTCGACAAGCCAAGTTCATTTATAGAGAACTCAGAGACCTTGACAAGTCAAAGACACGTATAGAGAACTAAGAGATCTCGATACCATTATACTTATCGAGAAGTCAGGTCTCTATAACACAAACTGGAGATCTCGATATGAACATCAAGTACAAAATACAGATAAGTTAAATATTCAAGATTATCAATCAACAAACGATCTAATCACTTAGATTGAAAAGTCTACAAAAGCAGATTGAATAGTGCAAGATCAAGGGCCAAGATTAACTGAAAAATGAAGGTCACAGACCTACACGATTTGCAAAAATTCACTAAACCAGAAATGAAAAGCTTTAGAGATAATTTAAAGTAGGGTTTAGTATATCTTATTACATGCTGCGTCAACCTGTGTTTACTAATCTATAAGTAAACACTAGTACTTTATTTTTAACTGTAACATACAGATCTAGATTTTCTCGTCCTCTCTCAAGATAGAAGACATACTTAATTTTAATACAAAGTTAAGTAAGTTTTCAAAATACTGTGTTTGTTGTGCATGCTTTATAAATTCTTTTAAACATAATATCTCTACAAAAATTAATCTTCTTTGTTCACCATTCATAGAAGTTTGAAAAATGATAAAAATATCTAAAATACATTCACCAACCTCTGTTGTATTCAATAACTAACAGAGTATATCTTCATTAATAAAGAAATGAGAAAAGCATATATAGCTGTTTTCAAAACAATACCATTCTCAGAAAGTAAATCTAAGCTCTTAATTAAAGTAGTTAATGTACTACCCACCTCATTCACCTTCTTTTTATATTTATAATTAACCACTGTTTCTTTTGCGATCTTGATATATTGAACATATGTGTTTACCCTCTCCTTGTGAGATGAGTTTTTATTTTTAGCTAGCTGAAAATCCAGATTAGCACCCATAAAGCTCACTCCCTTCATCTTTTCTATGATGTTAAGAGGCTCACTTTCCAACTTTGTTTTGATAAAATCAATCATATTGTTATTCTTATCTCTTTTCACCGGGAAAGATAATATTCAAATTTTTCCCCACACTTAAGAAGTGATTTTAGATCTCCCTTGCTTTAGATTCCTGAGAGCATCTCCAATAAAGGTTGCTAATAGTTTGCCAAATCTTACGTGGCATGACAATCTTGGTTGCCAACCTATTGGAGATGTACGGTTACCTATCAAGATTGCCAAAATTTGGCAACTTCCCACATTGGTTAAAGTACATTTACAAGTACAAAACGTGAAAATTATAAAAAATATGTATATTATTTTGTTTTAGTACGACGCTATAATACGAAATTATAAACTAACAAATTACCTCTAGTTCATTTTAATAAAATCCAAGTAATTATATCTAGTTTGTTTTTAAATTTAGTTTAACACGAGTTGAATATTATATTGTTATGGCCCGGATGACTAGTATATATTATTTTATTTTAGTCTAATTTCATCATATCGATCAACGGATTATTTTTAATTTTAATTTTGTTTTAGGTTGGTTCAACAATTTAATTATTTTCAACGCGTCAATAATATCTATTATTTTTGTTTTAGCCTGATGCACCAAATCTATTTAATTATATTTAGTTTTTTTCAATGTCAGCCCGAATCAATAAAATAATTTTGTTAAAATCTAGACGAATAGTGTTTATTATTTTCTTTTATCCGTGGTAATGTATATAAATACCAACAAATTATTTTTTTAATTGAAATTTTGTTCTAAATGAGTTCTATAAATATCAATGAATATTAATTTTGAAAATTTTATTTTTAATATTATAGTATAAATTTTTCTATATGGGACACAAATGTTTATTTTACATAGGACATAAGTCATCTTCTTTAAAAGTAGAGACACATATTAATCCCATATTAATTTTTTTTACTCTTATTTTAATTGCTAGAATACATAATTATTTTTGTTTATTCCAAACTAACTTCTAAAAGTGCAATTTGTTTCTAAAAGTTTCTTATTAATGAAAAACTTTTCGAATGAATTTTAATTAATTCCTAGGAAAAAACTGCTTTTTAGTTGAAAGAATGCCCAAAATACACCCGTTTTCAGCTTCTTGTGCCCAAAATACCCATGTGCGCGAGTTCCGCCCTAAATACCCACGGATTACGCATTGCACATATGCGTATTCAGACTTTTAAAAAAATGTAAAGAACACGCATTACAAGAATGCGTGTTTTGTTTTTAAATTTAGTTAGAATACACATCTTGAAGATGCGTATTCGCTAAAAAATAAAAAATAACCCCGCATTCTGTACATGCGTGTTCTTTACAAATTTTAAAAAAATAGAATTCGCATGTGAGCAATGCGTATTCAATGGGTATTTAGGGCGGAACCCCCGCCAATCAGCATTTTGGGCAAATCTCTCCAAATGGTGGGTATTTTGGTTTTTCACCCTTTTTAGTTGTAGTTTCAACATCAAAACTCAGGAATTGTTTTCTTTAATATATTTTAGAAACATGTATATATTAAATATATTACAAAGCAGTGATTTTTAAAACAAAATTATTATTTGAATTACAAAGAGAGTATTAGTTTTGTTTGGTTTCTGGATTTATATATAACTATTAGGGGTATTTTACTAATATATCTCGTTTTGAATACTGATTTATAAAAATATCCCATTTATAATTGTATTTACAAATATATCATATATTTCATATTTTTTATCACTTTAAATTAACCATGCTTAAATTTACTATTTCATCTTTGTAAATAACTTATATAATCCTTATTAATAACTAATAAATGAACTTTTTTACTTCTGTAATTTACTTATCAATGGTTGAATTAATTTTTTACAAATAATTTTTCACCAATATAAGAAGCTGGCATAATATAAACAAGATGCGTTAAATGCGGGTTGATGCAAAGTAATACATAAATCAATTATTTAAAAATCAATGTGTAGGTTGTTAGATTAAAAATTAAAAAAACTTAAGTTTAAAAAAGAAAAAAAAGTTCACAATTCTTGAAATCAAAATCAGTAATATTTTAAATGTTGCATACCCTAGTTTGTGATCTACAAATTTAAAGGTTTTTTTTGAATTCCTGTTAGAAAGAATAAATTACTATATATTGTATATATAATAGAGCAAATAGGGGTTGGTTGAGATAATTTATTCAAATAAAATTACCCAATTACCCCTCATAAATATATATTAATAAATATGAAATTTAATATTATATATTAATTACGTGTAACTCATTATTTATTAATAATCATATATATATATATATATATATTCTTTTTACCACTTCAATATTGACTATTAAGAACTTAGATTATTAATGATTTCACAACACATACTTATGTCAAATTAACAATAATATAACTCATTTAAATACGTTTAACATTCAAATATATTATATATGTACATGTACACACATACATATATTAAAAATAGTAATAATTTATTCATTTACAGATGATGATAATTATGCACCCGAACATAGGAAATGAAAGTAAATAATACAAATGAACTTTATTTATTCTTAATTAATTAACATAATATGAGTCAAATAATGAATATTCATATTTAATGACAGTAATCATAGAATTCAAAATTTAAACACTTACAAGTACATCTTTTACGAACATTATTATCAGTTAGCTGATACAAAATAGGATGAAAGTTAATCTAACAATACAAATATTACATTTATTTTACTAATATAATATGTACATAAGCTATTAACGTACGTGAGTTTAAGAATATTTGTGACTCGCACACGTTATAAAATACACAAACGGAAAACCTCATCCACACACCTGACTCATAATATAATAATATTCTTTTTAACAAACATGTATCTCATTTAACAAATGTGTGTACGAATTTTACGATATCCGAAGTTAAAGTATACCCGTGTCTCGCACGGGTTAAAGTACTAGTTATTATTAAAGCAAATCAAGATGTTAAAATAAAAAAAATGTTAGGTTTCACAAGAAAAAGAATAAAAACTAACAATCAAAAATTATTATTTCCTAATTTCTATTTCTTAAGCTGATACACATAACATATAGAATTGGCCACAATATGATCTCTAGAAAACCTAAATTTCTGAAATCTTATCCTGAGTGGATTTTTTTTAAAGGCCAAAAATAAAAACTGTTTACATACCAAGAGATACATGGAGTAACAAAAATCTAAGATATTAAATTATCTTGCGCCAACTATGTCCCATTTTGTTCAATAATTATAAATATGACCTATAGTTAATCTTTAACTCATATATAACTTATAAACATATATTAAATTATAAAACTAAATATTTATATACTTTATATGACTAAAATACCCCTGTGAGTATTATAGTTGGCGCTAGATAATTTACTATCTTAGATTTTTGTTACTTCATGTATCTCTTAGTATGTAAACAGTTTCTATTTTGGGTCATGTTCCCCTGACAATCATGTGTCAGGGTACTTTTATCTAACACATACGGCCAGGGTCAGGATTAATAAAAAAAATAATCATTCCGCGCATAATATCCGCGGAAAGGAGAGCTTCCACGTATATTATGCGTGGAACGGCTGTCCATTCCGCGGATATTATGTGCGGAAGAAATGTACTTGCAGTTTAAAACCCTAAAACGGCTACACTTTTATTTTTGTGCCACTTTTGTCAAATTGGAGAGCAAATTTCGGGGATTTATTGTTTTTGTTCATCCTTACTCATTAATTTCCATTTGATAAGCTAAATTTCTTGTTTTTTTCTTGTTTTCATTATGTATAAGATGTTTGCTAGATTTGAAGATAGAAAAGTTTTGAAAAAAGGTGATAAAGTTTTTCATAATGTTGTAAATAATGAAGTTGTTGATGTTAGTGGTAGATGCTTGCATAATGATAACGTAAATTATGTGAATCTTGTTGATAATTGTGTTGAAGATATTTTATTATTGAACACAGGTTTGAAAATAAAGATTTGCATGAACGTAGTGAGTTTATACATGATAGTAGTGAGATAATGGATAAGAGTGTTGTTGAAGAAGAAGATATTATAATTCCCTTTTTGAGTCAAAATTTCCCTAATTTAGTAGCCGTGAAGAATGTAATTAGGGCTTACGCTTTGAAAAATGGCTTTACAATTAAGATCCAAAATACACAAAGGTGTGTGGGCAAATCAATATGTGCCCGTACTTATGTTTGTAATTTAGCGGCAGAAAACTGCGATAAAGAACCCATAGAGGGTGATGAAATTTTGATAGGAAGTGTCGGTAGTACGAAGAAGAAAAGGAGTAGAGATAAACTTCCTAGAAGTGGATGTAAATTTAGGATTTATACGATTAATAGGCGACATACAAGGCATTGGGAGATAATGTCCTTGGAGTTAAATCAAAATCACGATGTTATGTCACCATCTAAGATGAGTTTGATTAAAAGGGAGCGACATGTAACCGGCCCCCAAAATAATTTAATTAAGAGTTTTCATCTTTCGGGTATCACACCTAGACAATAAATGAATATATTTGGAAAAATGCACAGAGGAGCGGAGCAAGTAAGGTTTCATGCCCAACATTTGATAAATATCGTGTGTGATTTTAGAAAGGATAATTTGGGTGTGAATGATGCTCAAGCGGGATTCGATTTGTTACATCGGTTAGAAGGAGAAAGTGGAGGAAATTTTTTTATTCGAACTATAATTGATGAAGAAGGAAGATTGAAGTGTCTTTTATGGGTTGATACTTAATCGTTGTTGGCCTACAAAAATTTTGGTGATGTGGTTGTGTTCGATACAACATATCAAACAGATATGTATGTTATGTCGTTTGTGCCTTTCACCGGGGTGAACCATCACTATTAATCAGTTCTCTTTGGATTTGTACTAATGCATGATGAATTGAAGACTACATTTGAGTGAGTTTGGGGTATACTTGGTTAGAGGCCGTTGAAGGAAAAACACCCTTGGCTATTATCACCGATCAAGATCAAGCCATGGCGGGGGTAATTCAATCTCAACTACCGAACATGACACATTTGTTATGTTCGTGTCACATTAGTAAAAAATTTCCGGAGAAGTTCTCAACCTACTATGCAAAGGATGAATTTAAAGGTGACTTCACCAATTGCATATATCACTCATTGACCGAAAAGGTTTTTGAGGATAGGTGGCAAGCATTGATCTTGAAATACAAGTTGGAAGATAATACATGGTTGCAAGGCTTGTATAATTTGAAGCATAAGTGGATCGATACTTATACACGTAATATTTTTTCCGTGGTTCAAAAGACAACATCGAAAAGCGAAGAAATGAATGCCTTTTTTGATGCTTATGTAGGGTCTTGGACGGGGTTGAAAGAATTTGTTGAGGGTGCACAAAAAGCTTTAGAAAGATAATTCATGTGTGAGAAAGAAGAGGATTATAATACACATCACAAAATTCATTGCATGCAAATGAAGTCCGCCTTGGAGCACCATGCCGCTTCCATTATACCAAAGAGATTTTTAAAAGATTTCAAGACCAATTGGTTGAGGCTGCAAAGTACTTTGCGGAGAAAGATAGAGACCGTTCCTTAGAAGATGTGGATGATATGTACTTTAAATGTTATCGACCATCAATGCTTGAGTCTAAGAGAACCACTTACCTTGTTAACTTCAACAAGTTGTCATTAAGGGGTCCTCACATATGTAGAATGTTTGAGCAATCAGGCATGTCATGTCGTCACATTATTTCCGTATTGACAAAGAGGCGCGTGGCCGAATTATCGGAACATTTTATGAAACGGAGGTGGACTAGGGATGCCAATAGAGTTGATGGTGTGTTTCCATATCACATGCCCGGAGACGATGCCCCATCCCATGATTTGACTCCAATGAAAAGATTTAGTCACATGACTTTGCTCACTATGGGGTTTAGTCATAGTTGCATGGCATCGAATGAACTTTATGAGTATGCCGTGAGAGTTATTAATCGAGAGACTGAAATCATTGAGAAAATGCCCGTTGATGGGGTGGAATGTGTTGGAAGTGAATTTGATACCAAAATAACTCAAGGAAGTCAAGAGAAGTTACATGAAACTATTCTTGACCCCATTGTTTTGAAAACCAAAGGACCAAAAAAAGAGCACTGAATTAAAAGTCTCGTTGAGGAACTTGCAATCAAAAAAAGGAAATGCAGACATTGCAGCATTGAGGGACATGATGCTAGGAAATGTTTAGTGAAAATGGAAGAATTAAGAAAAAGTCAAAGTGGCCAACTATAATTCAAATTTTATATAACACTCTCTTATATATTGTTTTTATCGTGATTTCACTTATATTGTTTTAAGTAGGTCTACCTCATTTTACTAACATGCATATCTTGTTATATGTAGGTGAAATGGGAAATACTTCGGATGACGAGTCGGTGTCTCACGTTAATAATTCATTCTCGTACTTGGACTCTGAATTGGAGGATTTTATGTCACCAACATTTAGCGAGTTGGATGTAATCACTCAAAATTGACCAAAAAATAGCACGGTTTAACAAAGCACCTCCCCAAGCGGAGGAAGAAGACCCGAAGTTGCACTCTCCCGAAGAAGAGGCCTACCGTTCTAGGGTTTGGGCCAAATCATGCCATTGGTTAACCCTTTATTGCAAGTTTGAAAGAGTGTGGAGCAATATGCCGCCTTACTTTCTCCCCATTTTGAAATTGGGACGATGGCCCATGGAGACTATCTGAATGGGATGGCATTAAACTTGTGGAATGTGATAGGATCACGAACATACGTAAGTTGAAGCCTCGTGAGGGTGCCACCCAGGACCAAGTACGTATAAAACACGTCAAGGGATCGGAGTCCCACCTACGTGGTGACGATACCACCACATGGGCTTGGAGGCCTTTAAGAACCCAAATTTTTGACATCGGTAAAAGACCTTTATGAATAGTAATATAACAACTTGAATTTTTGAGACCTTGTAAAACGTTTAATGAATAGTAACCCTGAAAGGCATATGTCATAGCCTATTTGTTTATTCGAGGATTTAACTCAACTCAAATAAGAATGTAACAAGTAAATAGTGGATCTACCGTCAAAGAGATCTCTCAAAGTAACACCTGTCAAAGGATTCAGAAACAAGGTTCATCTACAGACTTGAGGAATTACTTCACTGGAAGAAGTTCAAGAAATTGATCAAGCCTCAGTGATATAAATCAAGATTGTGGATTTAATCAAGTGACAGAGATCTTGTCAGGGTATCAGATAATTACAGGGATTTAATCTGAAGAAAATCAAGTTATCAAAGTCAAGACATGAAGAAACGTCACGAAAGTTAGTCACTCATGAACTAGACAGTACATCGAGTGTCAACATTGAAGTGGTGGAATTGATTCAAAATTGATAGTGATTTTCAGAAGATTTTCAGAAGAATGGTTGATGTTGAAGAGTAGTATTATTTCTCTATTAATTAATTAAGTCATATAGTTTAATTAAGAAAATAAATTATATCTGCAAAGATTAATTTATTTATTAATTGAATTAATTGATTAATTAATTCTGAATTAATATTAGGAATTTTCAGAATTGATTTTGAATTTATATTCAATATTAATTCAGCATGACAATCAAATGAACTGGTATGACAATCAGATTGTCATACCGAAAGTCATGCCACTTCAAAAGGATTGTCATACCGAAATTTCTACTAGTTCAACAGATTGTCATGCTAGTTCATTCAATTGTCTTGCTGATAGTCTTGCCAGTTCATTCAATTCTCTTGCCGATTATCATGCCAATTAACAGATTGTCTTGCCAGTTCAAGTAGGTCTGTTGAATGAATTATAAAAGAATAGAAGCAACAGAAGTCAATCAATCATCAAACAACTCAAGAACAAAAGAAAAGCAGCCGAGCACAATATTTCATTTTCATCTGCTAAATTCAAGATCACAATTTCTAGTAATTAAAGTTAAATCCAAACCACTAGAAATCATTATCTTGTTCTTGTGTAACTATCTAGCGGATCAAAATCCCTAGAACTTAATCTCAAATTGCGTTTAGCATTTGATTCTTTTTATTGCAAAAATAGAAAAAGTTCATGTCGAATTTATTCTAGATTTGTGATAATTAATTTGAGATTAATTCCTTGAAATCGATATCGTTGTTGTAACACCTTTCAAGTTTAATAATATATTATTTAACTTGAATTTTGTTTCAATTTTTATTCCGCACTAAATTCTATTAAATGGTATAGTTTGTATTCAACCCCCTTCTAAAAATATATTGGGACCTAACAATTGGTATCAGAGCCTTCTGATTAACGAACAAATCAAGATCCTAGACTTTTGTGTTTTTTCAACTCCTTGAATTTTTACTTATTCAAAAATTCATAATGACTTCACAAAAAGTTGGAACCGTTAAAATTCCACTATTTGATAAAGAAAATTATTATGTGGAAGAAGAAAATGCTCTTGTTTTTACAACTTGCAAATCCCAAATATCTAAACTTGTTAAAGAAGGGTCTAAAAATTCCGATGGTTATTGAACCAGAGGTGATAGAAGATGATGTTGTAATTACCAAAGCTAGAACCTATGCAAAAGAGCCTGAGGATTTTACTCCTGCTGAAAAGGAAGAAGCCTCCTTGGATGCCAGCCTTCAATTAATTTTAGTTGATTCCCTTGATTCCTTGATGAACAGACATGTGATGAACTGTAAAAATTCCAAACACATCTGGGAAACTATTGAGGTGATTAATGAAGGTACAGAGGAAGTTAGGGAGGACAAGTTAGAGATCCTAACCTCTGAGTATGAACATTTTAAATCCAATCCAGGAGAAGGAATTCCTGAAGTGTTCGAGAGGTACAATGCTTTGATCAACAACCTGAACATAAATGGTAAATATTATTCAATCAGGGAGATCAACAAAAAGTTCCTTTTAACACTGCCAACTCATCTTGAACATAGAATCACTGCCATAAGAGAAGCTAGAGATCTTAGTGAGATTTCTTTGGATAGACTCTATGGTGTGTTAAAAACCTATGAGTTGGAGCAGATTCAGCAGAAGGAAGTCTACGGGAAAGGTAGAGTGGTCACCACGTCTACTGCTCTAGTAGCTGAAGGTCAAAAACAACAACAACAACAATCTCAACAGTTAGAGAGAATGGTATAGTATTCCAAGGCTGAGGAAAATGTATTAGTAGCAGAATATGATCCTCCTACTACAAATCAATCCAGTGATGATTTTTACTCCTTGGAAGAGCTGGAGCAATTGGAAGATGACTCAATGGCCCAAATTGTCAAGAGATTCTCCAATGTCAGATTCAAGAGAAATCCCAAGTTCAAGTACAAGTCCAACTACAACAGATTCCAGACAGGTGGATCTTCGTCCTCTAACACCAGTAGTGGTGGATACAAAACAGGAATGGTTGATAGGAGCACCATTAGATGCTATAACTGCAATGAGTTGGGACACTTTGCCACAGAATGCAGGAAACCAAAACAAGTAAGGAAGAACTCTTATGATTCAAATCAGAAGAGTAACTCTGAAAGGGCTTACCTGGGAAAGGGAAGAAGCTGGGATGATACTGATAGTGAAGATGAAGAAGATGAGAATCTTGCTCTTATGGCTATTGATCGAAAAGCTTCATCATCAAGAAAAGATGTAAAATTTACTGATGCTGAATTAGTTTATCATCTAGGAGGTTCCTTAGATTTTGCTCGTCGTGATAATGAACTGTTAAGTCAACAGATCAAAGACCTTGAGAAAGAGGTCAATGAATTAAAACTTGTGCACATTAATCAAGACAAGTGAAAAGAACAAGTATCTTTTCTAGAGAATAGAGTTAACTGTTATAGACAACTCGAAACTATTCTCAAAGACAAGATCACCAGTCTTGAGACTAAGGTTAAAGCCTACTTCAATTCTTGTTTGAAGGCTAAAGAGTTCTACAGTAAGCAAGCTGTTAATCAAACATCTAGAATAGGTTATGATTACAATATTGCTATTGGAGAATTAGGCATAAACTCCCCTCCTCATGTCTGTGCTAAAGGTAGGGAAGTACTACATGTGCTTAAGGGTGTTGATAAACCCCTCTATAAAATATCAATTGTTGAACCATTTGATGGGACCTCCTCTATTATTCAAGAAGAAATAAGTGCTGAAGATCGTGCTAATGAGAAGGTTGTTTCCAAGCCAAGTGTGTCGAAAGTTGCGGTCAAAGTTGTGAAAGCAACTGAGACTAACTCAGACATACATGAGTTGGATAACAAAAATGCCATGTCTACCATGCATAATTTGCCTGTTGTTAATCCCTCTTATAAAGTATGTGGTGTTCCTAATTATATGTCTTGTGCTTTTAATTTGATGTATGCTTATTTTAATGGTAAGCATGTTTCTAGTGATAAGACCACTCCTCGTCAGCATGTGAATAATAGGAAGCATGATAGGTCTAAGACTGCTAGTCCTTCTAAGGCTAGAAAGGAGTCATTTGTACCTAAGCCTAAACAGAAATTTGTTAAGGCTGTTTACAAGGTCAAATGTCCAGTCATTGAGAAAGTTGAGAACATTAAAGTTAAGAATATTGTTTTGCCTGACAAAGGTCAATTCTACAAGTATGTCGGGCCCAACCAAGTTTGGGTTCCGAATAAGGTTTAATCCATTTGTATTGCAGGGCATTAAATAGGTGAAACCGGCAGTGTGGATTCTTGACAGTGGATCGTCAAGACATATGACCGGAGATAGAGCCCTGCTATCAAATGTGGTTGAGAAAGCTGGCCCAGTGGTTACCTTTGGAGATAACAGCAAAGGTTTATCTGAGGGATATGGCTGTTTGTAAGCTGGTAATGTTATCATTGAACTTGTAAATATTTTTTTTGTACTTTTATAATTTTTATATAAGTTTTTTTTTTGTATTTTTTGTAGTTATAAATATTATTTAAGGTAGTACAGTTGTTAGGAGTTAACAATTGTATGATATATGAAATTGAATGCTGATATCTTTGTGATAGATATTTGGTATTTAATTCATTGATATTTGTTTTTATTATTATTATTTGTATTTTATTATTTTATTATTTTTATTTTAATTTTATTTAAAATATTATGCAACATAATGATTGGTATCTAAAGTACTTGACAAGTATCGGTCAATGATATGTTGTTAATATTATGTTGCAGATAATTGTGAGCTTTTGACATGAATGAGAATTACTTAGACTTTATCCTAAGTGATCAATGCTTTAACAAAAACTCATTCATATTGAAAGACCAAATCAAACTTCTTTCTACAATAGTGATTTCTTATTTCATGTAAAATCTTTTGAAATCACTATTGTACATCATTACTCTCAAAAGATTAAATGTATAATTTTCATTCATTATGGGATCTTAAGTACATTTTATCTCTATATTGCCATATGTTGTGTGATACAGGTTCAGCCTCCAATGGCCTTCTTTCATTGACAGTCATAAGGTTGAAAACCCACAACTTCTATCCCAGACTGTAAAGACAAACACAGAAACAAAACCAACCAACACTCTCATACCACTAAAATGTAGTATGAATGAGCGTGAGGGAGATATTGCCTTAGTGCACCACATAAGGAAGGTTCTGAAGTCAGCCCAGCAGCTTTGTCTCCTACAAAGATGAGTAGTATTTAAACCGAGACAGCTGCTAGCCCCCATACATCTTCCCAAAAAGATGTAATGGCTGAAAAGGCACAAAAACAGTTACTAGATTCATTCTCTCAACAGGGTGCATCTATTGCCTGTCAGCCAGGGTATCCGTTGTAGTGTCACCACTTCAAACATAAACAATTCTTGATGCACAAGGAAAGGTTACACACACAAAGGATGAGTTGACGGAAATTAAAGTTTCGACCATTTTAAGGTTAGATTCGATTGTTCAAGGTTCTTTAATGGACCAATTGCCTTTACAGGTGTTATGAGAGGATACTGATCCAAAAGCCATATGTAAGTGGTCAGTGTCTACCTCCCCAGGCTTAAATTCCCTGGATGCATCTGTGGATAGTGGATCTGACATAGTTGCAGATCGGAAACTTATTGACAATGATTCAGATATTACCTGATGAGTCACAAGGAAATGTCTTCACAGACATTAGAAGGGAACTTTGATCTTAATGCTAGATTCGTTGGATCATTGTTTACCTTCCCAGAATTCAAATCTGGAACCCTAAAAGGGAGACTAGTAACTTATAGATTATGACTCAGATTCATCTGACGAGTTTAACAAAGATGGGGATTTGCGAACTCCCATTGCACCACCTGTGACCTCCTTAAGGATGGCTAAAGTGATTTTCCTTGCAGGTACAGCCGAATTTTTGGAGCTATGAGAGGAGTGATACACTTGTGAGAATGAGTGTTAACACGAGTGGAGAGAAGAGTGAAACACATGTGAGGTATACTAAAACAGAATCACACACTCATAGTGAGGCAGAAAGAGAAACTACTTGTTATTTATTTTCCAACCAAGTGGAATATGAGAACTCCTTCAGACAACGACATACATTCCTTCTCTAAGGGGGAGATAAAAGCTTAAGTAATAGTTTGGAGGATTCCTCAACTAAGGGGGAGAAATAGCAGGGAGGAAGAAAAAGGTAAAGAACATGTACACTACACTACACCATTGTTGTTTGTAACTACGGATCCTATTGTACGGGAGAGGTGGTAAACACAAGGTGATTTCCTAGTAAGGGAAGAAGCTGTTTTCCAAAAGGGGAGTACCATTGGTTTTTATCTCCGGATCCTATTATACGGGAGATGTGGTAAACGAAGATGATCTCCTTTAAGCAGTTGATTCTCATAGGGGGAGAAGCAAGAGAGATATGCGCTTCTCAACAGGAGATGTGGTTGCACAAAAGAAGATGAAACTACTTGAAGATATGTTCAGTCTAGAGGAACATCTATTTGGAATCTGGAAAATGTTAAATATTATCCAGAACTTTTCTGCTATTTACTTTGTATTTCTATTTACATCTTTTTCTTATTTGTTAGTTGAGTTATCCTCTAGGTATTTGTTGTTATTGTCTAACAAACAAATAGGGGGAGATTGAAAGGCATATGTCATAGCCTATTTGTTTATTCGAGGATTTAACTCAACTCAAATAAGAATATAACAAGTAAATAGTGGATCTACCGTCAAAGAGATCTCTCAAAGTAACACCTGTCAAAGGATTCAGAAACAAGGTTCATCTACAGACTTGAGGAATTACTTCACTGGAAGAAGTTCAAGAAATTGATCAAGCCTCAGTGATATAAATCAAGATTGTGGATTTAATCAAGTGACAGAGATCTTGTCAGGGTATCCGATAATTACAGGGATTTAATCTGAAGAAAATCAAGTTATCAAAGTCAAGAAATGAAGAAACGTCACGAAAGTTAGTCACTCATGAACTAGACGGTACATCGAGTGTCAACATTGAAGTGGTGGAACTGATTCATAATTGACAGTGATTTTCAGAAGATTTTCAGAAGAATGGTTGCTGTTGAAGAGTAGTATTAATTCTCTATTAATTAATTAAGTCATATAGTTTAATTAAGAAAATAAATTATATCTGCAAAGATTAATTTATTTATTAATTGAATTAACTGATTAATTAATTCTGAATTAATATTAGGAATTTTCAGAATTGATTTTGAATTTATATTCAATATTAATTCAGCATGATAATCAAATAAACTGGTATGACAATCAGATTGTCATACCGAAAGTCATGCCAGTTCAAAAGGATTGTCATACCGAAAGTTCTACTAGTTCAACAGATTGTCATGCTAGTTCATTCAATTGTCTTGCTGATAGTCTTGCCAGTTCATTCAATTGTCTTGCCGATTGTTATGCCAATTAACAGATTGTCTTGCCAGTTCAAGTAGGTCTATTGAATGAATTATAAAAGAACAAAAGCAGCAGAAGTCAATCAATCATTAAACAACTCAAGAACAAAAGAAAAGCAGTCGAGCACAATATTTCATTTTCATCTGCTAATTTCAAGATCACAATTTCTAGTAATTAAAGTTAAATCCAAACCACTAGAAATCATTACGAGAATTCATATTCAGTTTTATGAAATATTTTGTTCATGAAATATTTTATTCTTTCGTTTGTATAATGAATATCCAATTAAAATTACAAAGTGATTGAAGAACAATATACTTCCTTATTTATTAATCATTGGATAAAATTCCTTCTTTCAAAATAGCACCTCTTGGAGACCTCAATGGTTAACCTTTGGTTGAGGATGTCATTCGATATTTATTTCATTATTCGAGAAGAAAAGTATTCTTTCAATGGGAAAATCTTACAAGTATCATTCGTATGATGTTATTATTCAACAATCATTGCTTTCAATGGATATTCTCCATAATATCACAATATAGAATTCTAAGGACATGGAAGGATAATCCTTGTTATATTCTTCCTTCCAAGTTATAAAACTTCTGAGTGTTGCGACTCTTTTATTCAGAGCTCATTATTTGTTCAGATGTTAGATTTTGAAACCTTGTTAAGACTGTCTAAATTTTATCGATATCATGAAAAAAAAATTCCAAGGATAATTGCTTTCCCAATAAAGAGAGGTATAGTTGAGAACCGATTGTTGTAATATGAGACTGAAAGCCCAGTGCTTTGATGGTGCAATCAGAGCATCGTGAGGAGTAAGTTGTTTTAAAAAAAGAAAAATATCATGTTTAGTTATTATCATAAGTATCTTTAATATGGTTATAGAATAACGAAAATAGGGATACAGCGTGATTAGTAAGGTACACTTCTATGAAACATTATCAGTAGAGGTGCTAATAAATTCGGGAAAAACCAAGCATGTATGAATTTGAGGAATAAGATTTTCAAGATTTAAAGGCAAAGTTAGTAGCAATCCCGTGCTAGAATTACTCGACGATAAAAATAGGATATTGCGTGAAGTCTAATGATATGTCTACGCAGCTTAAGGACCGTGACATAAGGTTTTCTAATAATAATCTAGAATAATTGCGATAAGGTTTGGACTGAAAGGGACAAGGAGTTTACTTGTGTTGTTGTGCTCGATTGGGTGATATGTATTATGAGGGCCGATGTATCTCCCGGGTCTCCATGCACCGATTATCGGGCGGTTTCTCTAACTTTTTATAGATATTTAGTTAGTTGAGGTATCTCGTACAAGAATTCCCTTTGTTTAAGTATTTTGTTGTATTTTGATGTAATGTTGTCAAACTACACAAGTTACGCACTTATTTGGCCTTGAATTGCGACGATGATGTAATATCTAATTTTTCATTTATCCATTACTTGAAAACTTATTATGTCGAAACAAAACCTTATTTATGTGATATGAAGTGGAATGCACATATATTGTGTGATATTTATGTTACTCATGCATGGGAATTTATGTCACACCCCCAACTTAAATAGCGAAATAAATATAGCTATTACATCTTTTTAATGAAGAATACATAACCAAAATCCAAGATCTTACAGTTTAGGGTTTGGAACAGCCCAACACTACCAACTATTACATCTGATTACAAATACCGAGTCCTCACACAACTATTATTACTTATTCTACCTGAGCTCGAACATAAGCATCAGCATCACAGGTCTTACGGGCAGTCTGCTTGAATCTAACCATAGCTGCTAGCTGTAATATAAGGGTAAAGCAAGAAGTGAGCCAAAAGCTCAACAAGTGCTAATAGTACAACACAAAACATAAATCGAGATATACCTTTAGGAATGACAATGGAAAGACATTATCAATGATAACGAGAGATAAAACTTATGTGAGTTGGCATCATTTTGCTTGCATCAAAACAAATTTTAAAAATCATTCTTAATCAAAATCATTTTATGACGCTACGGATTACAGCCGGTGATCAGCCGCGAAGTAATCCCGAACCTCGCTGGGTTCTAAAACATTATTGGGAATCCCTAGGCAACTTTTAAGCCTAATATAAGTGTGGAAATGACTCGCGTCTCAGTCCAGATCCACCATTCAAAGAAAACATTTATCCCCCTTTGGGACTGAAAAATCCACATTTTAATCATTTTAAAAACTGATGCCGATTTATGACAAAATCTCTTTCGACTGTAATCATTTTTATCAAGGGATTATAGATCAACTTGAAACACTGGAAATATGACACTAAATCTCAGGGCCATGATCCACTAGACTTTACTATATTAGGGTAATTGAGAGGTTTCCATAAACAAGAACTTTGGCAAGGAAATTGAGCAAGGCTATTGGATAATATGAAAGAGTAATGCCAAACTAGGCTTAAAGCAATGGTTGTAGACAAGGTATAGGTATTAGAACATCAAGAAGATAAGCATCACTGGTTCCAATAGGATAGAGGTGTTAAAATATAAAGAAAGTGATCATCAGCTCAAGATATAACAGGGTATCAAGCTTTTAGGGTAAGGATAGGGTTATCAAACAATCATGAATGAATTTAAGAAATGATTGGCTTTTAGGTATCAAGATAAAGTTTCTATCGAGGTTATTTCAAGAGTTGAATCAAAGCATCAGGGTGCAATATCAAGATTTCTCAGGGATCAATAGCATGATAATCAAAAGGATCAATAAGGTATTATAACAAATCTCTATTTTATCATGGCATTAAACTATCATGAAAGACTTTTGAACTACTTGCAATACGTACTCGAGGGTTCATGGCATCTCTATGTAACTCAAAGATAAACAAAAGATACGCTTGATTTAAATATATCAAAATGACTCAGGATAATTGCATCGATATGTATATGAACTGTTTACAGTGAATACGAAGGTCAAGTTGAATCACTTGCCTTGAGATAGACTGGTCTGGTCTGACTGGTAGGAGCAACAACTGGAGCTTCACTCGACTTTTATGGCAAGTTTTCCCTCGTCTCGAGATCCTACATAAATAATAATAATCCTCATTATAATATATTCTTACCATCTTAACCTATTTACAACCCGAAATTAAACATGGATGGCACTTAGGCCTATACGCACTTAATTCATATCCACCATTATATTTTCAAATGCACACACGTAGCCACATAATCACATATCGTATATTAATACCAAATAACATCATATACACCATAATGCCACACTAGGATTGGATGATCTCGACTCACCACTTAAGTCACTTGGTCGCTAACTAAACAAAGTCTTCAAATTTGGGCTTCCTAACTCAATGTGCCTTTCCTAAATTATCCAAAACCTATTGACCCTCACTTGTGCCTTTTTCTCTACTGACCTTATACTATCTTACAACTATGGTGGTTGACCTAATACTCACTTCTAAGTGTTCTAAAACTATGTGATAAGTGAAAGTGATCACTGGTGCAAATTTCAGAATGGTAACTAAGGTTTCTTGAGTGCATTAGACACTCTTAAACTACAAGTTTTTCTTCAAAATTTTTACACAAGACTCTCCTGACCTAAGGTCATCTCACAAGCTTGATGTGGCTCAAAGGCCTGGCTTGGGCCTTCTTGGGCCTAAGCTAAAAGTCCAAGGTTCCCCTGTTTTTCTGGGCAGAAAATGCCCTGACTTGAATTAACTTGTCACACATGGTTCTAGCTCATATCCTATGAACTATGGTTGGAAAAACTTCTCTGACATACCCTCTAACTAAGGCCCAATTGGGCCTAATGAGGGCCTACCCATGACATGGCCAAATCTCCCTATTTCTAAGTTGCAACAAAACTGTCCCCTGCTGGACAGATTTTGTTATTCTACTTGTGCACCTAACCAAATGACATGCAAACCTCCAACCAACTCCTAAAACCTATTATATACTCCCCATACTAACTTCTGGTAGCTTGGGCCTCAAAGTGCACATCAATGACATGGTCAAAACTCACTCTAAACCTCAGGGTATTAAACTGATTTTTCTGCAGAAACTATAACTCTCATTTTTCCAAGGTTTTGACTTGACAACTCAAAAACTCAATACTTAAACCAAGACTTATACATGGTAATCTACTGAACTAACTCCTTTATTCTCAAAATAACATTGGGTGAGATCATCCATGCCTAAAAACAACAACATGCAACTAAATATATAACATGCAACTCATGGAAAGCACATAACAAGATTTCGGCTAGGCATAAAGTTGTAAATGCTTGCAAAATCGACTTGCACCTAATACTTATCCTTAATAATTATGAAATATAACTCCTTTTAAGTATTAATAAGAAATTCATCATGGAAACAATCTATTTAAGCACATCTATTTCGGATTTTATAGATAACAACATGATTTCGAAAAGAATAGCATGCAAAACATGGTTGATCATCATTTTAATGTCTTAAAACTAGCATGCATGGCTAAACATAAATTTATAATGAGATTTCAGTAGCATGCAAAGGATTTTAAAGCATGATATCTCCATAAAACACTTAGTTAGCACATATACATAATATATCTCATAGAGAGCTCTTGAATTCACAAGAATCAAGAGTTTCTCTTTGGAGATCACACAAAACTACACATGCAACCATGAAACTTCATCTTCCAAATCACAAAACTCTTGGGAAGTATATAAAATAAATGTAGGTGAAAGAATTACACTAGGGAAGATGAGAAATGGAATGAAAAATGGAAGGGAGTGGGGGAAATGGGGTTCGGCCGAGAGCAAAAAGGGAGGGAGGGGAAGAGAGAAATTTTTGTGGTGTGTTGGAGTGTGAAATGATGAATGACTTCTCTCCACTTTGATTTGTTTGTTTTATGCTATTTGGTTGACAAGTAATGAGTGGAAGTGAGAACTTACAAAAATGTCCCTTGGCTAAAGTTAGGTCATTTTGCATGCAAGGCTAATGTAGTAATTTGGTAATAATCAAATGAGTTAGTGGGGTTGGAAAAGTCTTATTTGCCCTTTGAGAGAATAGAAAGAGAGTTTGCATGCAAGGTTATTCATGTAATTTGATAATTATAACAAATAAAATTTGTAAAGATTTATTTTTATAAAATAAAATACAAGTTCAAAAATTATAAAATTTATACCATAAAATAACTTGTATTTTTAGAGACTTTATAAAATCATTTTCAAAATTTGTGATCAAAATGCCTTTTAAAAGAAGATTTTTCCAAAGCTTAGAATATTCCTTATAAATCAAAAATAAAGAAATTAAATAAACTCTTACTTTGAAAAATCATATACTACCCAAAGCAAATTTATAATGCAGAAATTTTCACTCACACAAACGTACAATCATTGAATATATTTTCATTTGACTTAATATTATACCAAATTCACAAATAATATTACATAAAATGCCGGTCGTAACATCCTCTCCCCCTTAAGGGATTCTGTCCCCAGAATCTAAGAGAACAGATGAGGATACCGGGAACGCATATCAGACTCTAACTCCCAAGTCGACTCTTCGACCTTAGGGTTCCTCCAAAGTACTTTTACTAACTTTACTGACTTATTTCTAAGACTCTTTACTTGCCAGTCGAATATTTTAACCGGTTGCTCCACAAATGACAGGTCTGCCTGAATTTCTACGGGTTCATATTCTATCACATGGCTAGTGTCAGGATTATATTTCTTAAGTAACGACACATGGAACACATTATGCACATGCCGATACTGAGGTGGTAAGGCCAATTCGTAGGCCACCCTTCCTACTTGACTCAAAATCTCAAAAGGACCTATGTATCTAGGTGCTAACTTTCCTTTCTTGCCATATCTCATCAACCCTTTCCTAGGTGACACCTTTAGCAACACAGCTTCGCCAATTTGGAATTGAACATCCTTACACGCTGGATCCGCATACTTCCTCTGTCTATCTTGAGCAGCAAGCAACCTTTTCTGAATTAACTTGACTGAGTCATGCAACTGTTGTACCAATTCTGAGCCGAGAATTCTTCCTTCTCCTACTTCATCCCAACTTGTTGGTGATCTACATTTTCGCCCGTACAAAGCTTCATATGGTGGCATGCCGATACTGGAATGATAGCTGTTGTTATATGAGAATTCAATCAATGGCAGGTGGTCATCCCAACTTCCTGCAAAATCGATTGCACAACTGCGCAACATGTCTTCGATTGTTTCATTCATCCTTTCACTCTGACCATCAGTCTGCGGGTGATACGCCGTGCTTATATTCAACTTCGTGCCAAGACATTCCTAGAATTGCTTCCAGAATCTCGAGTTAAATCGGGGATCTCTGTCTGAAACTATTGATACGGGTACTCCATGCCTTAATACGATTTCGTGCACATACAGATGAACCAACTTGTCCAGTGACGACTTCTCATTTATTGGAAGGAAATGCGCCGACTTCGTAAGACGATCAATTATAACCCATATTACGTCATGTCCGGATTTTGTTCGCGGTAGTCCTACTATAAAGTCCATAGCGATATTTTTCCATTTCCATTCTGGAATCTTCAGGGGCTGAATTAATCCGCTTGGTCGTTGATGTTCTGCCTTTACTTTCTGACAAGTATAACACTTCGCAACCCATTCTGCCACGTCTCGCTTCATATTTGGCCACCAAAAGTTCTTCTTTAAGTCTTGATACATCTTGGTGCTTCCCGGGTGGATTGAAAATTTCGAATGGTGGGCTTCATGGAGGATCTTATTCTTTAATTCAGGTACATGAGGAATCCATATTCTGGATGAAAACCTTAGTATTCCTTGCTCATCCCTTTTAGTATTAATCTCTTCTCCAGATAACTGATTTTTCTCTTTTTCCATTACTTCCTCTTGACACTTCTTTATCTTTTCCATTAGTGTTGGCTGAAAGGTCATTGCACGACAAACTTCTTTGACTTTCCCATAAGCACAAAGTTCTAATTCAAATTTTCCGATTTCTTCAAATAACTCTTTTGATGTTATCATCATATTCAATCTCTCCTTCCGACTCAGCGCATCGGCCACTACGTTCGCCTTTCCAGGATGGTAATTTATCGAACAGTCATAGTCCTTGATCAATTCCAGCCATCTCCTCTGCCTCATATTGAGCTCTTTCTGAGTAAAAATGTACTTTAAACTCTTGTGATCCGTGTAGATTTTACACTTCTCTCCATAGAGATAGTGTCTCCAAATCTTGAGTGCGAACACTATGACGGCTAGTTCCAAGTCATGCGTCGGATACTTTAACTCGTGCGGCTTCAACTGTCTTGACGCATATGCTATTACCTTACTATGTTGCATCAACACA
The DNA here is from genome assembly GCF_009905375.1 of Apium graveolens. NCBI lineage: Eukaryota > Viridiplantae > Streptophyta > Magnoliopsida > Apiales > Apiaceae > Apium > Apium graveolens. The sequence continues at coordinate 147,682,138 of NC_133654.1, read as the reverse complement.
CAACCCAAACCCTTATGTGAAGCGTCGCTGAATATTACAAAATTCCCTTGATCATCTGGAAGTACCAACACCGGAGCTGTTACCAACTTCTGTTTTAACTCTTGAAAGCTATTTTCACATTCTGCACTCCATTCAAACTTTTGATTCTTTCTGGTTAACTTGGTCAATGGCGTGGCGATCTTCGAGAAATCCTTGACGAATCTTCTATAGTATCCGGCCAATCCTAGAAAACTTCGCACTTCCGTAGGAGTCTTTGGCCTCTCCCAACTCATAATTGCCTCAATCTTCACCGGATCCACTTTAACTCCCTCATTTCCAATAACATGCCCCAAAAATTGAACTTCCTTTAACCAAAACTCACATTTGGTAAACTTGGCATACAACTTCTCTTGTCGGAGTATCTCCAATGCTATCCAGAGGTGCTGCTTATGTTCTTCTTCCGACTTAGAATAAATAAGGATGTCATCAATAAATACCACGACAAATTTATCCAAATACTTCTTAAATACTCAATTCATCAGATCCATAAATGCGGCCGGAGCGTTGGTCAATCCAAACGGCATTACTAGGAATTCATAATGCCCATATCTGGTCCTAAATGCGGTCTTGGGAATATCTTCTTCCTTGATCTTTAATTGATGGTATCCCGATCTCAAATCAATCTTCGAAAAGCATTTTGCTCCCTTTAACTGATCAAAAAGGTCATCTATCCTTGGTAGCGGGTAGCGGTTCTTGATCGTTACTTTATTCAACTCCCGGTAATCTATGCATAGATGCATACTCCCATCTTTCTTCTTCACAAAGAGAACAGGTGCTCCCCATGGCGACGTACTTGGTCGTATCACTCCCTTATCCAATAATTCTTGTAGCTGGCTCGCCAACTCTTTCATTTCTGCTGGTGCCATCCTATACGGAGCCTTTGAAACTGGTTCCGTGCCTGGAGCAAGGTTGATCTCCAACTCAATTTGTCGATCTGGTGGTAAGCCTGGTAGTTCGTCGGGAAACACATCGGGGAACTCATTAACTACAGGAATATCTTCCATGCTGGGGCTGCCTCTCTCTGAATCCACTACATATGCTAGGAACGACTCACAACCTTTTCTAAGTAACTTCTTAGCCTGAATAATTGTAAGAAATAGTTGCCCTTGCCTCTGCCCCTTAAATACTACCTTCTCTCCACTCTTCGTCTTTAAATACACTCTCTTGGTCTTACAATTTATCTGAGCGCTATTCTCTCCTAACCAATCCATTCCTAAAATTATATCAAACTCTCCCAGCTTGAAGAGTATCAAGTCGGCTGAGAACTTATATCCCGAAATATCAATCTCACATTTTGGACAAAATTGATTCACAGGAATCTTCTCTTGGTTCGCAATTACCACATTTACTACCTCACTCATAACCGTTTTATCACATTGGAGCTTATCAACGAAAGATTCTGATATGAAAGATCTTGTTGCTCCTGAATCAATCAATACTTTAGCTTTGACATTATTGAATAAAAGTGTACCTGCTATCACCTCAGAATTCTGAACAACATCTTTCATCTTTAGATCAAATGTCCTTGCTGTTGCTTGCGGGGTTGGTGCGGATGGTGGAGGTAATGCCAATACCTCAGCTGGCACGCTTGCACTGGTACTTGCCACGTTCATCAGAGCTCTGACTGGTCCTGTTGCCTTACACTCCCTAGCCATGTGTCCAGTCTTCCCACACTTGTAACACGTAACTCCTGGCTTCGGCATCTTGCACTCGTTTGCTAAATGTCCCTTCTGATTGCACCTATAACAGGTCATACTCAGCTTATTGCATACTCCGGGGTGCCTTCTTCCACAGTGCTTGCATTCTGGCCTCTGGAACCTGTTTTCTCCAACTTGCCCTTGGCTTGCCTGATTGTTCCCTTTTGATTCTTGCCTTTTGCCCAAATTTCCCTTCCTTTGAAAATTTCCGCCCTTCTGGAAACCAATCCTCTTTACATTCCGATCTTGCGAACTTCCAGCTTCAGACTTTTCTCCATAAAATGGAACCTTCCTCTTCTTGTTATCCCTCTCTTTCCTTGACTGCATCCCATTATTCTCAATCAGAGCAGCTTTCTGTACTACTCCCGCATAAGTTTCAAGCTCAAACATAGCCACCCTATCTCTGATCCAAGGCTCCAATCCTTGCTGAAATTTCTTTGCTTTTTCCTCCTCAGTGCTGGTATACTTTGTCACAAACCTTGACAACTCAGTGAACTTCTTCTCATACTCCAATACAGTCATGTTCCCTTGCTTCAACTCAAGAAATTTTAGCTCCATCTGATTCTGCATGTACTTAGGGTAATACTTGTCCAGAAATAACTTTTTAAATCTCTCCCAAGAAACCTGCTGAGTGACTTCCATAGCTTTTACTGATTCCCACCAATAGATGACTTCTCCCTTCAAGAAGTAAGTGGCATACGGCGTCTTCTGATCGTCTCCTAACTGTACCAACTCAAAAGCCCTTTCCATCTCCTTGATCCAGGTGTTTGCTATCACTGGATCAGTGGTATCATGAAATACAGGTGGATTCACATTCTGAAAAGCTTTGAAAGTGACAATTTGTCTAGGTGGTACTGGTGGTTCAGGTGGTTGGTGTGGCTCACGGTTATCTTGGTTTTCAATTCGTTGTTGGAGGGTTAGTTGTTGTTGAGCTATAGCATTGGTTTGCTGTTGCAAGGTTTCCAGTAGTCGAAGAATATTTGGGTCTGTGGTGAAGGTGGTTGTTGGGTTCTTCTTTTTGGGAGGCATGATCTTGAAATAAGAGTTGTGTCATAACAAATATGAATGATAAAATGATTCGAGGGTATCGCATGACATTCTCATTTACATATGGGGTCAAGTTTCCAAATTAAGCAGATATGATGATAAAAACATAAAATAACAGTTGAGAGCAAATGGAACAATAACACATAATTATTGAAATTTTTAAAGGTCACAGTACATAGGATTGGGACATAGTCTGATTCTAGGAATAACAGGCTTATTAAAGGAAAGACGGAAACAACTGGGGATTCCATAGAGTCTGATAGTACAACAACATGAAAGGTAAATGGAAAGAACTAAGGCTCCACTCCATCTGAATGGGGCTTGGTAGTCTTTTCCTCTCGAAGCGTCTTCACAATGCTCTGGAGCTCATCCGCCACCATTTGAATGACATACTGGCTGGTACGGTCCCGGTGTGCTGGCATCTCCTCAAGCTTAGTATTGACGTACTCAACCAAGGTCTCAAGTCTCGCAATCATCTGCTCCTTGGGCTTCCTTTCGTAGTTTCGGCTGTCCGGATACACGTTCTTCAGTCGGTCTATCAGTCGGTCGTACTTGCCCTGAAGCATGTCGAACTCGCGCCTCAACTCAGCATACACGGAGAAAGCAATAGTGTCGTCCGACCCTGAGGATGACGAGGAATGCGCCCTTTGCTGACAACCAATAAGAGGAGTATTAATAATAATTTACTTGACCTACTCTCTCGCATAATATCTATAACCTACACACAAATCCTATAACCTATTTGGGCTATCCAGGGACTCAAAACCGTAGCTCTGATACCAAAACCTGTCACACCCCCAACTTAAATAGCGAAATAAATATAGCTATTACATCTTTTTAATGAAGAATACACAACCAAAATCCAAGATCTTACAGTTTAGGGTTTGGAACAGCCCAACACTACCAACTATTACATCTGATTACAAATACCGAGTCCTCACACAACTATTATTACTTATTCTACCTGAGCTCGAACATAAGCATCAGCATCACAGGTCTTACGGGAAGTCTACTTGAATCTAACCATAGCTGCTAGCTGTAATATAAGGGTAAAGCAAGAAGTGAGCCAAAAGCTCAACAAGTGCTAATAGTACAACACAAAACATAAATCGAGATATACCTTTAGGAATGACAATGGAAAGACATTATCAATGATAACGAGAGATAAAACTTATGTGAGTTGGCATCATTTTGCTTGCATCAAAATAAATTTTAAAAATCATTCTTAATCAAAATCATTTTATGACGCTACGGATTACAGCCGGTGATCAGCCGCGAAGTAATCCCGAACCTCGCTGGGTTCTAAAACATTATTGGGAATCCCTAGGCAACTTTTAAGCCTAATATAAGTGTGGAAAGGACTCGCGTGTCAGTCCAGATCCACCATTCAAAGAAAACATTTATCCCCCTTTGGGACTGAAAAATCCACATTTTAATCATTTTAAAAACTGATGCTGATTTATGACAAAATCTCTTTCGACTGTAATCATTTTTATCAAGGGATTATAGATCAACTTGAAACACTGGAAATATGACACTAAATCTCAGGGCCATGATCCACTAGACTTTACTATATTAGGGTAATTGAGAGGTTTCCATAAACAAGAACTTTGACAAGGAAATTGAGCAAGGCTATTGGATAATATGAAAGAGTAATGCCAAACTAGGCTTAAAGCAATGGTTGTAGACAAGGTATAGGTATTAGAACATCAAGAAGATAAGCATCACTGGTTCCAATAGGATAGAGGTGTTAAAATATAAAGAAAGTGATCATCAGCTCAAGATATAACAGGGTATCAAGCTTTTAGGGTAAGGATAGGGTTATCAAACAATCATGAATGAATTTAAGAAATGATTGGCTTTTAGGTATCAAGATAAAGTTTCTATCAAGGTTATTTCAAGAGTTGAATCAAAGCATCAGGGTGCAATATCAAGATTTCTCAGGGATCAATAGCATGATAATCAAAAGGATCAATAAGGTATTATAACAAATCTCTATTTTATCATGGCATTAAACTATCATGAAAGACTTTTGAACTACTTGCAATACGTACTCGAGGGTTCATGGCATCTCTATGTAACTCAAAGATAAACAAAAGATACGCTTGATTTAAATATATCAAAATGACTCAGGATAATTGCATCGATATATATATGAACTGTTTACAGTGAATACGAAGGTCAAGTTGAATCACTTGCCTTGAGATAGACTGGTCTGGTCTGACTGGTAGGAGCAACAACTGGAGCTTCACTCGACTTTTATGGCAAGTTTTCCCTCGTCTCGAGATCCTACATAAATAATAATAATCCTCATTATAATATATTCTTACCATCTTAACCTATTTACAACCCGAAATTAAACATGGATGGCACTTAGGCCTATACGCACTTAATTCATATCCACCATTATATTTTCAAATGCACACACGTAGCCACATAATCACATATCGTATATTAATACCAAATAACATCATATACACCATAATGCCACACTAGGCTTGGATGATCTCGACTCACCACTTAAGTCACTTGGTCGCTAACTAAACAAAGTGTTCAAATTTGGGCTTCCTAACTCAATGTGCCTTTCCTAAATTATCCAAAACCTATTGACCCTCACTTGTGCCTTTTTCTCTACTGACCTTATACTATCTTACAACTATGGTGGTTGACCTAATACTCACTTCTAAGTGTTCTAAAACTATGTGATAAGTGAAAGTGCTCACTGGTGCAAATTTCAGAATGGTAACTAAGGTTTCTTGAGTGCATTAGACACTCTTAAACTACAAGTTTTTCTTCAAAATTTTTACACAAGACTCTCCTGACCTAAGGGCATCTCACAAGCTTGATGTGGCTCAAAGGCCTGGCTTGGGCCTTCTTGGGCCTAAGCTAAAAGTCCAAGGTTCCCCTGTTTTTCTGGGCAGAAAATGCCCTGACTTGAATTAACTTGTCACACATGGTTCTAGCTCATATCCTATGAACTATGGTTGGAAACACTTCTCTGACATACCCTCTAACTAAGGCCCAATTGGGCCTAATGATGGCCTACCCATGACATGGCCAAATCTCCCTATTTCTAAGTTGTAACAAAACTGTCCCCTGCTGGACAGATTTTGTTATTCTACTTGTGCACCTAACCAAATGACATGCAAACCTCCAACCAACTCCTAAAACCTATTATATACTCCCCATACTAACTTCTGGTAGCTTGGGCCTCAAAGTGCACATCAATGACATGGTCAAAACTCACTCTAAACCTCAGGGTATTAAACTGATTTTTCTGCAGAAACTATAACTCTCATTTTTCCAAGGTTTTGACTTGACAACTCAAAAACTCAATACTTAAACCAAGACTTATACATGGTAATCTACTGAACTAACTCCTTTATTCTCAAAATAATATTGGGTGAGATCATCCATGCCTAAAAACAACAACATGCAACTAAATATATAACATGCAACTCATGGAAAGCACATAACAAGATTTCGTCTAGGCATAAAGTTGTAAATGCTTGCAAAATCGACTTGCACCTAATACTTATCCTTAATAATTATGAAATATAACTCCTTTTAAGTATTAATAAGAAATTCATCATGGAAACAATCTATTTAATCACATCTATTTCGGATTTTATAGATAACAACATGATTTCGAAAAGAATAGCATGCAAAACATGGTTGATCACCATTTTAATGTCTTAAAACTAGCATGCATGGCTAAACATAAATTTATAATGAGATTTCAGTAGCATGCAAAGGATTTTAAAGCATGATATCTCCATAAAACACTTAGTTAGCACATATACATAATATATCTCATAGAGAGCTCTTGAATTCACAAGAATCAAGAGTTTCTCTTTGGAGATCACACAAAACTACACATGCAACCATGAAACTTCATCTTCCAAATCACAAAACTCTTGGGAAGTATATAAAATAAATGTAGGTGAAAGAATTACACTAGGGAAGATGAGAAATGGAATGAAAAATGGAAGGGAGGGGGGAAATGGGGTTCGGCCGAGAGCAAAAAGGGAGGGAGGGGAAGAGAGAAATTTTTGTGGTGTGTTGGAGTGTGAAATGATGAATGACTTCTCTCCACTTTGATTTGTTTGTTTTATGCTATTTGGTTGACAAGTAATGAGTGGAAGTGAGAACTTACAAAAATGTCCCTTGGCTAAAGTTAGGCCATTTTGCATGCAAGGCTAAGGTAGTAATTTGGTAATAATCAAATGAGTTAGTGGGGTTGGAAAAGTCTTATTTGCCCTTTGAGAGAATAGAAAGAGAGTTTGCATGCAAGGTTATTCATGTAATTTGATAATTATAACAAATAAAATTTGTAAAGATTTATTTTTATAAAATAAAATACAAGTTCAAAAATTATAAAATTTATACCATAAAATAACTTGTATTTTTAGAGACTTTATAAAATCATTTTCAAAATTTGTGATCAAAATGCCTTTTAAAAGAAGATTTTTCCAAAGCTTAGAATATTCCTTATAAATCAAAAATAAAGAAATTAAATAAACTCTTGCTTTGAAAAATCATATACTACCCAAAGCAAATTTATAATGCAGAAATTTTCACTCACACAAACGTACAATCATTGAATATATTTTCATTTGACTTAATATTATACCAAATTCACAAATAATATTACATAAAATGCCGGTCGTAACAATTTACATGCAAAGTTGGCAAATTGACCATACATTCGTCATTATAGTAAAGTATTTAATATGAGCAAACTCTGCATAACAGTTGTGTCCATGGTCCACATAAGATCTTCTTTAATAGGAGCCTTGTTGTGCAACACACGCCTGTGCTACAACAAGACTAAGTCAAATTGACAGCCCTAAGAATTAGTTGTATGATAATCTGAATTTATATTTTGTATTGTATTACTCGAGTCTGTAAAAATATAAAATATTAGACTTGAGTATTTTTCTGTAAACAGTCTCAAGCCTAAGAATAAACTCTGGAAGAAGATCAAGAAGATCATGACTCAGAGAAAATGTGAAGAAGCTTGGAGTTGAATAAATTTGTTTTAGGAAAAATATTTTAAGTCAAGATATACAAGTCACAGATCAAGTCATATAAAGAAGTCATTCGAGAACTCCAGAATGACTTATCGAGACCAAAACAGCTTATAGAGGAGTCTCAGAGATATCAACAAGCCAAATGAAGACATGAAGATTGGAGATATCGACAAGTCAAATTATCATTAGAGATCTCAGAGATATCAACAAGTCAAAATGCTTATAGAGATCTCAGAGATATTGACAAGTCATTTTTACATTAGAGAACTCAGATATATCGACAAGTCAAAATGAAGATATGAAGATTGGAGATATCGACAAGTCAATTTTCTCATTAGAGATCTCAGAGATATCGACAAGTTAAAATGCTTATAGAGATCTCAGAGATATCGACAAATCATTTCTACATGCAGAAGTTTGGAGACCTCGACAAGCCAAGTTCTCTTATAGAGAACTCAGAGACCTTGACAAGTTAAAGACAATTATAGTGAACTCAGAGATCTCCATAAGTCATTATACGTACTGAGATATCAGTTCTCTATAGATCAAACTGGAGATCTCAATATGAACCTCAAAGTACAGAATGCAGACAAGTTAAATAGTCAAAATTATCAATCAACAAATGATCTAATCAGTTAGATTGAAAAGTCTACAAAAGCAGCTTGAAGAGTGTATGTTAGGTCACACAACACTGTGGAAGGGGGTTGAATACAGTGTTTATACAATCAAATCGATTTAACACAAGTATGTAACAAAGATCAAGTATATTCAATAAACTCTGTTAAAATATGAACTGTTGTTCTTTCTCAGTGATGAACAAATACCACTAAGAGCTGCTAGGTTACAATGTATAATCTTCTCGATAATGATAACACATATAGTGTAAACCCTAAGCTGTGTTTATATAGTACACAGTTACAAGATATATTCTAATTGATATAGAATATAATTCTGCCTCCTAAAATATATCAATCAAATATTTTCTACAAGTCTTCCAGTCTTCTAACTCTTTCCATGCATATCTTCTTTTCTTTAGTCTCGATCTTCTCCTGTAATTCAGCTTCCTTCCTTAACTGAAAGTCTTCCCGCACTTAAGTTCTGATATGACCTTAAGTTCTGATATTAAGTTCTGACTTCCAGTAAGTCCTGATTTGTCTTGTTGTTAAGTTCTGAAAACTAAACACAAATCATATTAGACATGACATCTCAAATACATCTAAAAATTTCCCCCAACTTGTAAATTATGCAAAATATACAAGTTAATGGATTTGATGATGTCAAAAAAATTTGAGTATAAATGCAATAAGAGTTTAATTAGATAACTAACTACAACTTACAGTCCTTGTAGCTTTTACCAATCTCACTGAGTCAATCTGAATCCAAAATGATTCTTGACAAAGTTTGATATCAGCTTTTCTTCTTTATTCCTCAAGACTTGAGCCATTGTAGTCTTGACTTGCTTTATCTCTTCATTCTGACTTCCAATCTGGTAGATTGCAGTCCTTAGAGTAGAGATATGGTTTCTTTCTAAACCATCATCTAGTCTTATTACCCTTGGATGAGAAGAATCTTCATTGTAGCATAGACATTTCTCTTTCAGAATCACTTCAAGTTTAGCAGAATCCTTCTTCATTTGAATTTCACTTCCATCATCTTTAACAATATTAGGAATTAATTCTGTAACCCTTGCACCAGAAATTTTAGCTTTATCTCTTATGGTCTTCGATATGAAACTTGACCATCTCCTGGTAATATCAGACTTTACCTCTAAAAGGTAATGAAAGAATTGAAGTTCTTTTAAATATTTGTTCAGCACATCTGATTCTGACATCTGATATGTCCTTCCATCTTTAAGAAATAGAATCAGATTTTCCCTAACATTGTGCTTGTCATGAGCATCCAGTACCACTTAAACAGAGATAACCTTATCAAGGTGTTTCTGTGTAACATCTTCAAAAGGTTTGTTAGTTAGCAAAAATGGATCTCTAGTAGCAACTTTAACTCCTGTCTTGATTTTAGCTTCATCAGAACCTAGTCCAGCCCTGTCTCTTGGTTCTCTAGCATTTAACCCAATAGTCATGAAATCATACAGTAATTGGCTTTTCTTTGGACCTGATGGTTTGACATTTTTCCATAGAAGTTTCTTTTTGTCAGCTACTTTCATCTTGTCTAAATCAACTTGAGCTCTGTCAGAGGTTGATGTCTTGATAACTTTATCAGAACTTGCTGTTTCTATTGTAGCTTGTTGTTCTTCACTCTGAACAAGTTGAGCACTATCAGAGGTTGTCTTTGATTCTTCAGAAATCTTCCTTCTTTTCAGAGTTTGAACATCTTCATCTTCAGCAAAAGTATCATCAGTAACTTGAACCATTTTGCACACTGGTTTCATCAGGATTTGAGGAATTTTCATCTCCAGTGGCTTGCTTGGTTCATCAACTTTTCCCTTCCCTTTGTCTTTGGGATCAATCTCAATCTGTGATCTAGTCTTGGGCTTTGATGCCTCAGTATTTGATTTCTCCTTGATCACAATGCCTTTTACCTTAGGCCTTGGAGGTTTCTTTGCAACAGAAGCTTTTGGCTTTAGATTTGTCTTTTCAACTTTAAATCTAGCTTCTTCCTTCTTGAGATTTTCTAAATCCATTCCAGGATTATGCTTCAGAAATAATCTTCTAGCAATTTCCTCATCAAGTGTCTGAATCTTGGGATCCTTGTAGTAGACTGTAGTCTGCTTCCCCTTTAGCTTCAGAGTTTTTATAAACTTTTGAGAGTCTTGACTTCCACCTTGAATCATAACATTAGGATTTGTCATCAGACTTTGCTCATCAGAACTTGATATCAGATTTTGAGTATCAGCACTTGCTATCAGATTTTGAGTTTGAGCAGCTTTAGAACTTGTCTTCTTTTGAGTAGAAGATTTGCTTGCATCAGTATTTAGTTTCCTTGAAGAAAACTTGTTGCTCTGCCCTTGACCTTGATCTTTTCCATAACCTCTACTCTTATCAGAGTTTCCCTAGTCATCATCATTATTATCTCTTTTCTTCAGTATCTGAGTATTATAGCATTTGGACTTAACTATCTTCTCCCCCTTTTTGGCATCATCAGGTAGTAGGATAGGGAGAATATGTTCAACTGAAGATTGGATTTCATCCAATTGAGCTTTTTGAGTAGCATGATTTTGCAGGACCACAGTAATTTGGGCCTGTTGCTTCTCCTGAACTTTTTCAATTGCTTCAACCTTTTCAGAAATAGGTCTGATAAACCTTTTTTTTATCAAGCTTGGTCTCCATATCTAGCTTTTCAGCTTTTTCAAGAAGCTTGTCAACCTTTTCTTGAGTAGCAGAGTGTAGACCTTGAAGATTTTTGGCAGACAGAGCTATGACTTTGAGTTGTGTCTTGAAATCAGAATTTTTGAGCAACTCATCAGCTTTTCCAATATGGTATGTCAGTACTTTGGAGCTTGGAATAAAATTATTTTCATTCCACTTCTTGGTCCACTCCACACCTCTGTGAGTATCTTCCCAAGGAATAGGAGCAACTTGCTCAACAAACTTCTCAATAAGTGCCTCCTTTAACAGAAACACTATCTCTAGTACTGGAAGAAGACTCATCATTCTCTGATAAGAAAAGTTTATGTGAGGCAATGGGAGATTCTGGAACTACCTCATCTAAATTTTGATCTTCAGGTTCCTGATCAAGAATTAGTGTGGATGGTATCTCAGCATTTAAGATTGGAGAATGAGTTGGTTATGTCTGAGCTGCTATAGGAGCTTCCAGATAAAGAACAGTAGGAATATTCAGATTGTGAATATCTATTTCAGAACTTGTTGCTTGTTCTTCAGCATCATCTGTTTCTTTTATTGGAGAGACAGGAGGGGTGAGCACTGTATCAGGAACAGTGTCTTTTATTTCTGGAAGGGATTCAATGATAATTGGCTCTTTTGAGATCAGAGATTCCTGATCCCCTTCCTCAGCTTCTTCAATATATTCTGATGGTAGGTTGAGTTGGTTGAGGTTGAGAGGTGGTTGGTTGTGTAGTTGTTGGAGGTGCTGATGGAGGTTGGGTTGGTTGAACATCAGGATATAAGGCAGCATAGGTGGCAGGATCAGAATTTACGAAGACTTGTTTGACAGATGTAGGAATTTCGAGGGGTCGCAAAATAGTCTTCTTATTATCAGTAGATAATAAGTCAGTAAAGGCTCTCTTAGCAAGTTTAAATGGTTCAATTAACTCACTTTCTAGTTGGGGTGCATCAGAGCAACAAAAACTATAAATAAGCTGACAGAATCTAGCAAAGTAAACTGTATTTCTATCTTCTGTCATCCTATCCCCAATAAATCCTAAAATAGCACTTGCATAATCAAAATGAGTTTGATTAATGAGGGCATACCTGATTTGTTGACTGAGAATTGGGATTGCATCAAAATTAGAACATTTGTTGGCAAAGGCCTTTGTGATGCAGTCAAAGAAGAAACTCCATTCCCTCCTTATGTGAGGTCTCTTCAATTGACCCAGCTTTGCCAAAGTCTTTTCATACCCTAGATTGGCCATCATCTATTAAAGAGCTGGCTCCTCAACTGTTGAACTGTAGACACAGTTTTCAGGTAAATGTAAAGCATGTCGAACTGTAGCCAAAGTCACTACATGCTCATCCTCCCCTGTTGAAAAGATAATACTTGGGGACCCATGAGCACCACCATCATCATACATGCCACTTTTCCAAAACTCCAGCACTTGAGATCCAGAGATTGTTGTTAGGCACTAAACATGCGCTAATAATTCACGCAAGTATACGCGTTTGCAAGTAATATAGAATAATTTCTAGTTCGTTCCCACAGAGACTCAGACTAATTATATTTAATTAACCATCACTCACCAATGTATGATTACTTCTCAATGTCAAGACAATAACACTTAAGGTTGATTAACTAATTATTAACTATAATTAACTACGAGAATAAAACACTTAAATAACACTTGAATTAACAATATTAAACACACATGAGATCATAACTTCATTACTACTTCCGTCAATAGTTATTGTGTAACGCCCCCAAATCCGGGGTCAGGGGATTTGGTCGTCACTATAAAACCTCAATCCAAATTAATCTGTTTAATCAATATACAAATGTCAGCGGAAGATATTTAGCATCTATGACCCCAAACTAATCCAAGGTCTTTTAAGGTTATAGTTCTAGAAACAAGAATTCCAAATTCCACCAATGAATTACCAATAAATTTTTCTCTTTCTTTTAAAACTCTTTTCAACAATTCCAACTCAAAACTAAACCCTCTAGTATAACTTCGAAATGAAGTATACTAGGCCCAAATAAAATACACAACTATAGCATAATATAATATAAACAACATTATATAACAAAACTTACACTAGTTCGCAAACCCTGGACCAACCACCTTCCAAACGCTTCTTCTTTGCTTCCATGAATTACACGGCTAAACATCGCAAGTTAATCCTCACTGGAGGTTAAATTTGAAAATAGACAAGTATGAGCGAAAGAAATGCTCAGCACGATCATTGTAATATATATATATGGTCGTTTTGATATAAAATCGACATCTACATTATAGCAGAACATTTGAAATCATAATTGCTGAATCAGAAAATTTATTAAAGAATCGGATAATTGTTTCTCGCTGTATTCAAAACTCTTTTTGATATTTTCGAGCAAAATGCTTCAGCAATACTTTTAATCTTGACGAGAATAAAACTCGTAAAACAGTGTTTACGGAAATATCGTAAACAACAATAACAAGAAAAAATGATTATGGATTGAATCATAAACTTTATTCAAACCGAACTCGTGATATTAATACTCATTTTGTTGTCATATCAAATTAGATATCAATATGAACTTTAATGCTCAAAACATCCCATACTGAAGTCAACATCAATCATTTATACTATGATCATCAACCACCTTTGATATTAAACAACAATCTAAATATCCACATCAAGCAGAAACTGAATCAAAACTGCATTTCACCTTTAATCCAAAACAGAAATAGTTGATAAATCATTTATTCTATGATCATCAAAACAATTTAGAAACAACATTTTAGATTGGAACCAATTATGCACTATGTTGTTCTTGATGATCAGTCACAAAATAACACCGGTATCCCGCAGCCATACCGTAAATATAGGTCCACCCATATACCGCAGCCATACGGTACCTATAGGGCGCCAGAAAAGGCATATATTCGCCTTGTAAGATATTACACTTCCGTATAATAGCTCACGTTGGACTGGTGCCTCGGCCTCTTACGCAACCAGTAACCATCCAATCTCAAAACATTTTATTGAAAATTAGTCGAATCAATTGACAACCTAAATAATTTTATTCCCCCATTCACTTGGGTAGGAATACTTGTAACAAAATCATTTTTCTCAAAAACCAAAACATTTATAAATCCATTCATTTGATAAGTAAAATCACTTAGCTATTATGAATATTGAATAGAAGAAGAGTATTTGTATAATAAGCATTTAATTCAGTGATATGTAAAACATTTATCTATTCTGAACTGAGAATAGGGAAAGCAATACTTGCATAATCACAAGCAGTTGGATATGAAAAACATGGAACTATTCTGGAATTAGAATAGCGTAGAAACTTGCATAATAGGATTTAAAATAAATATCACTTGAACAATAAGTGATGATAGAGATACTTGCCTTTGGGTTTTTAGCAGTTAGTCACACTCGCAACGACACATCTATTTTGACCTTCTGTCTCAAAACATCACCGTCTTTTATTCCAACAATTCACTGATGTACTGCTCCTGCGATCGCTAGAAACTCGATATCCAATACCATTCCATCTCATTCTCCCCCATGTCTGGTCCTAATCAACTCGAGCGATCCGCATCTATAATTAAAATATACAACTTTAATCGTCTAAACGATAATTACTCGACGAACTGCGCGTCAAAACCCTATCGTCTACCCATACGATACCCCACACATAAAGAAAACAGTCAAACACAAGACTCTTGACCCATGTACGCACGTAATTCACATAGTATGTACACACATAACTCACGTATCATATAAATCATATAACACATGACTTGGTTTGTCAAAAGGTTCGACTCAGTACGTTTAAAACTGAAATCGAGTCAAAATATATCTTTTTGGGTAAATGCGAGACTCAGAATTTACTTGCAAAACAAGCGACCTTTCGAAAAAAAGGATTTGGGTCTCGAAAGTATTTTTAATGAAAGCGAAATATTTTTCAGAATCTAGACGCGTTCGCTTCGTATTAAACAGATAAACAGTCTATTTATTACGAATAAAATAAGAATAAATCAAAACAAATTATAAATAATTGAATCAAATTATGATTTTTGAAAATAATGAAAAATAATAATTTGAAATTGAAATAAATATTTTAGAAAAACTTTCGGAATAACGTCTTTGTAAAACGGACTTTTCCAGGGGTCATACCCCTCAAAATCAATCCCAAACAACACAATCCAACTTTACTCTAATCAAATTTATAAATTTAAAACATACAATAATTTATATTTGCATTATAAACACGCGAGAAATGAAAAACACGGCCACCTGAACCCAAACTCGGACCAAAAGTGACTTCTCCAACAATTTCTAAAAATTATAAAATAAATATATATAAATACTAACATGCTATAATATATCCAAATACAAAAGCGGCATCTCAAAATCCTTACCCAAAATAAAATTCTGATCACCCCAAGAGATAATTTGATGTCCAGAAAATATCTCCAGAAAAATCCGAAATTAATAGCCAAAGACATATACACGCTGAGATGTCATGTGGAGTAATCAACGCCGTCAAACTCCTTTTCTATGACCCGAAAATAAATTAAAACGGTAAATATGCTCCACAAATTTTCTTCTCAAAACCTTGCAATATATATACCTTTGCGTAGGTATCGAAGCACTGATCGTTTATATATATAATAATTGAAATTTGGATGTATGGTTTCTAATATATGAATTTTTAAAAATTAAAAGTATATAAATATACGATAGAGAGAAGAGACAGAAGAGGGGAGGGAGTAATCTGTTTACCAAACAAAAGCAGATAGGGAAGGGAGTATACTGGGGGGTGCGTGGCACGTTTTTTTTTTTTGGTTTTTGTTTTTGTTTTTTTTTTGTTTTTTTCTTTTAACTAAAATTAATATAATAGAATTAATATTAGCCTAAAATTAATAAATACGGGGAATAATATTTAATCAAATAAATATAAAATTTATATCAAAATTACCCAAAAATTATAAATATTTCAAAAATGCAAAAATATAAAATATCTGGAAGTCCCACGATTTTATAAAAATGAAAGTCTGATTTTTGTAGGGTTTGACATCCCGATAGGGGCCCGGTCCGATAATTTTTATGAAACCAAAATATTTCTAAAATTCTCGAAATATTTAAAAACTAATAAAATAAAATTTTCATAATAATTAAAATATTTATAAATCACGTGTCATATCCGCATTTTACGATTTAACGAACAAACGTGCGGGTAAATATAATCCAAAAATTTTCCGAAATAATTTTAAAATTCTCAAAATATTCAAAACTTAGGAAAATATAAATTTCATGATTTTTGAAACATTCTGGAATTTAAAACTGAATTTGCACCTATATATATCGAATCCAAAAATAGATTACTTAACCTCTAAGTAACTATAAAAATGATTCAATTTAATACCAGATTTGGATAATTATCAAAACCGAGCTTCTTATAAAACACCCTATGAGAAAATAATGTAAAAATATCCCGTCTCTCGAGAATAGGGGTTTTATTGATCTACCAAAATGATTATCGTATCGAAAATTTTGCGCCGGGACGCGCACGGGTCAAACCGTAATCCGGATCGAAAAAGTCAAAATACGGAAAATGTCTGGAATTATTAGATTAGGTTAGGAAGAGTTTTTTGAAGAGTTTCGGGTTGTAAAATCGCAAAAACGGTTGAAGTTGGACGATTCCCGGCTTTATAAAATAGTTTCATAATTACTCAGAAAATAATTATTAAATCTATAAATCCTTATAAAATCATATAATACTCCAAAAATTACCATAAAAATATCATAATTATCTATACTTTATTCTGGACATACTAAAAATCAAAATACTTATACTTTATCACATATACACACCCAAATATAGATATCGATCATCAGATAATTCACCAAAATTCCCATAATATAATAATTATTTATTGATAAAAAAGTAATTGCACGATATTTCCCTGATATTATAAAACAATTTCAATTTACCGATATCAATAAGATCGGCTTTCAAATAACTTTTGAAAATAATACATTCAAAGAAATATTTTCAGAAATTAACAAGGATCGATACAACACTTAATAATTAGCATATTACCATTTAAAACACCAATTCATCAAACATGAATAAAATATGCACCATTTTATCCCTTATAAATCATAAAAGCACATATATATATATATATTCAAATAATATTTATAATAATTCTAAAAATACGGGATATTATATATTATTATTACCCTTAGCATGTAACGGTGATGATATTAATCGAACCACACGAAACTGATAAAAGCCAACTTTCGTTGTACAAGTACCATTCTACCAAGCATCCACAATTAAGATAGAAGTTGAATAGGCATCAATTATGTTGAGACCCTATATGTCTACAGAATTTGACAACATAACGATTTAAGCGCAAGTTATTCATTATGATTACACATGGCAAGTAAAACGGTGAGAGTTACCCACTAATCATGCATACAATACATGAACCTATGCTAGCATGGCAAGTTCTAAATCTCAAGATTCATTATCGCTTCACAAGAGATTAACAGGCTATCTTATATGTTCGCGATGCACATAAGACGAATAAGCACAGCCTATACTAGATATCATACAATCATCACATACCAAGGTATTAAACAATTAACTAAAGAAATCCATAGTAAATCCGCTACGACCCCATGATCACGATTAGCCCATGATAGAACTCATCGTCACCATGGGTTTATATGAAAACATGATGATAACACGACAATATAAACTAATAAAATACTTATTAAAACCAGAGTACGTCACAAGAGTATTAAGGTTCAAAGTAAAGAAAACTAGCATCCATTGTTACAACGAATAAAAGAATCACAAGATAACATATACTTCCTCTTCTTTGTTGCGCTGTGCTAAAACGCTCTTCTTAATCTTCTCTCCTTGCTCCTTACTTGATTGATACTTGTTACTTGATATTGTGAAACGTCTCTCAATATTACTTATACAGAAGTCCACAAGAAACAGCAGTCTCAGAAGTCCAATAGAATACGAATTAATAAAAATCAGGATCTGAAAATCCAACCCCGGGCGGCCGCCTCCAATCCCACGCGGGCGCCTGCTCTCCATGCGGTCTCCTGCAAGCTCCAGGCGGGCGCCTGCGACCCTTCTGGAAAAATCCCATGTTTCTTCAATTTTTGCTGATTTCTTCGTACAACTCCCCGAGACTGATCCCAAGCACTTCCTTAGGCTTATTATGATGAATTCTTCCTATTTACGCAAGCTATACCCTAAAATGCAAAAACACTCGAAAACGCATCAAATACACAAAAAACCTGATTTTAAGACATCAATTCAAGCCATTATAAGACGTTCTAAGTGGTTTAAAATGCCACTTATCACACCCCCAAACTTAAATCGATGCTTGTCCTCAAGCGTCACAGACTCAAAAACAAAATAAAAACATGCATGAATGTAAACTACATGAAATGCAGCGATCCCCATCGCAATGACTAAACCATCCAACACATAACATCTCAACAAATGCAATTAGGCGACTAAAGATCAATCAAATCACGCAAGCTAACATATAAATAGAAACGTGGTGTGTGCGAATGCTTAACAAATATGCTTCGAAACTAAATCGATTATCATAACTCGATTATCCTCAAGGCAATCACATGATTATATGAAGAATAAATTCTAGACACAAAATGACTTATAACACTTCAAGATCACTGGAGCTTATTGCGGAATCATGTTTTTATTCAATCACAATAAATAAATGCTTATTTGATCGTGCAATGAGGTCCACAAAAGAATAATGCAATGACATCCATTTAGCGAGCGTTAGGTTAGCGGATCCCAGACTATAAAAGCCTTAGGTCACTAGGCATAAAGTCCCCTAAGAACTTAATAATTCGAATATCAAAGAGCTCACTCGTGATCAATTATGCATTAAACCATATTTTTTTATTTTTTTTTATTTCTGAGCAAGTGCGTTTCGCTCCATCTTGCTCAACCCTAGACCACTCGCATACAATACGAGCCGGCTACTAGCCACTTGTCGCCTAGCCATGACTAGCAATGATTTCCAATTTTTACTCCAATTATATCTTTTCATGCCTTTTATCATTAAGAGCCTATCATACATTCTAAGCATAAGCAATAGATTAACCTCAAAAGCCATCAAACCATGACAACAATCTAGTTCTTAAGCATACTTTAAGACTTAGTGAAATTACAAGTGTTTCTAGCATGCATGTCAACCTAACAAGATTCAACATCACTCTAACACTATCACTACACTCGCATCAATATCACATATCAATTGGTAAAGCAACACAAAAGGGATCATGGTATATGCATGAGCTAAATGACATGATAAATAAAGCTATAAAATAATATAAAAAAAAACTATACAGCAAAAAATATGCAACTATATGAACTAAACTAACATGAATATGCACTACATGACACACACACAAATATGTTCCTTAACTACCACCCCCAAACTTAAAATCTTCACTGTCCCCAGTGAAGGTAATAGAAAGGAACACAGGGTATACCTACTTAGAGAAGTCATCATCATTATCACCTTCAGAGGGTGGAGTGTCAGGAGGCGGATAAGCAGAGTCCTCACCAAAAATGGGCCACTGGATGTCAGCTCCAAGGCCTCTGAAAGCAGTCCCAAGTGCTAGGGTGAGCTCCTGTGCAAACCTACTATGCGACTCGTACATCACATCCATCCTCCTGGAAAGCCTCATGTATTGGAAATTAGCCATCCCTGAACCATCACCTCCCTGGGCTCCAGAAGAACCTGCCTCGCCATGAGCTTGACTGGGCCTAGCCATCGTAGCACCAGCTGCTGGATGTCCCCCTGGGAGATGATATCCCAAACCATGCTCCTCGGGCTCACCACCTGTCCACTCCTGCATCGCATTCAGCGTCGATGAATCAATAAGAGCGGTCGGCATCTGCAGCTGCTCATAAGAAGGTCAGTAGACTCCAACTGCCTTGCACAACTTTGTGACAACAGAGGTATACGGGATGTTGTAATGCGTCATCCCCCTCAAAAACTTCAAAATCCCTTGGTAGATGAACTCACCAAGGTCCACATAATACTCCTCATTCAGAATCCCCCACAATAATCTGGCTCTCTCAACTGTAACCTCATGTGCATGCGAAGAATGTAAAATATTAGCACAAATAAAGGCATTCCATGCACGGGCATACCTGTTCATCACAACAGCCGGAAAAAAACGATACTCGTTAGATCCCGTCTTAAACTTCCACACCGTGCCCAGCTGACAGAGAGTAGCAATAATCAAATCCGAGTCAAAATCCTCGGGAGTCTTCTCGTTCCAATTCTCCTCCTAGGGCTTCCTTTGTCGCTGCCCAATAACACGGTGAATCGCCTCGGGCTGATAATCAACCGTAAGCCCCCTAACAACAGTATACTCCTTCTTGTTAGCCTTGGCATTCACATAGAACTCGCGAACCACACTCATCGGGACCGCCTCCGGTGAATCACAAAAAGTAATCCAACCCTTCTCTGCAATCATCGGCAATAACTCACCATCCCTCCCCGATGGCAAAAATCCTCTCTCCTTCAGAATCGGCTTAGTCAGAAGCCTAGCATACTCCTCCTTAGCATCCCTATCCACCAAACGGGGCCTCGCAGCAGTACCCCTCGAAGAATCAGCAGTAGGAATGATGCTGCTGCTATCAATAGTTCGAGATCTCTACGGGGCCATTAAAACTGAGAATAAGTGTTTGAGAGT
Source organism: Apium graveolens (assembly GCF_009905375.1). Lineage (NCBI taxonomy): Eukaryota > Viridiplantae > Streptophyta > Magnoliopsida > Apiales > Apiaceae > Apium > Apium graveolens. Next base: position 147,661,255 of record NC_133654.1, on the reverse strand, counting down.
TGTGTTTTGTGTGTAGGAGAGAGTTTTGAGAATTGAAAGTATAATGGGTGTGTATGGAGAGGATGTCTGTATATATAGGGTAAAATTAGGGTTAGAATTAGAGTAGGAGTGGGGTGTGTGGGTGATTAGGAGATGGAAATCGTGGGTAATGGGGTTGATGCTATGGAATTATGTTTTTGATAGTTGTGTTTTGTGTGTAGGAGAGAGTTTTGAGAATTGAAAGTATAATGGGTGTGTATGGAGAGGATGTCTGTATATATAGGGTAAAATTAGGGTTAAAATTTGAGTAGGAGTGGGGTTTGTGGGTGATTAGGAGATGGAAATCGTGGGTAATGGGGTTGATGCTATGGAATTATGTTTTAATGTTTTTTTTCTTTCTATTTTGTTTGGTTCTTTATAAGGCTGGAAAAAAAAATTCAAACAGTCGGCCTCTAGGCGGTCGCCTGGAACCAGCAGGCGGGCGCCTGCCAGCAAGCGGCCACCTGGAACTAGTAGGCGGGCGCCTGCGGGGTTCCTGGGAAAAAAAATTCTGCCTTCAAATTTTCTGATTTTTTTGGGTTTTTGGATAGAGTACTAAATTCTAAGGGTTCCTATGGTCTCACATCTTGGGTTGTCTCCCAAGAAGCGCTTCTTTTACGTCATTAGCTTGACATAGAGTAGTTCGATCAAGTTTATAATAAAATGGCACTAACCACTTCCCGGTTTACCGTATCCTTATAATAGTGCTTCAATCTCTGACCATTAAACTTGAATGCTTGGCCCGGATTGTTCTAAAAAATCTCCACCGCTCCATGTGGAAACACAGTTTTGATGATAAATGGTCCAAACCACCTTTATTTCAACTTTCCAGGAAAAAGTCAGAGACGAGAGTTGAATAAAAGAACTTGTTGCCCCGACACGAATGACTTTGGGGATAGCTTCCTGTCGTGCCACCTTTTTACTTTTTCCTTGTACATTTTGTTGTTCTCGTACGCTTGAAGTCGAAATTTATCAAGTTGATTTAACTGAAGCATTCGCTTCTTCCCAGCTGCATCCAGATCAAGGTTTAACATCTTCAGTTCCCAATAAGCCTTATGCTCAAGCTCCACAGGTAAATGACATCCCTTACCATAGACAAGTTGATATGGGGACATCCCAAGTGGAGTCTTGTATGATGTTCTATAAGCCCAAACAGCTTCATCGAGCTTCAAAGACCAATCTTTCCTTGACGGACAAACAACTTTCTCTAGAATGCGCTTGATCTCTCTATTAGACACTTCAGCTTGACCATTAGTTTGCGGATGATAGGCAGTAGCAATACGATGATTCACATTGTAGCGCTGCATCATAGAAGTGAACTTACGATTGCAGAAACGCGACCCCTCATCACTTATGATAACTCGTGGCATTCCAAACCTTGTGAATATCTGCTTATGAAGAAAACTCAACACTACCTTTGCATCATTCGTCGGTAAAGCCTTGACTTCTACCCATTTCGAGACATAATCGACTGCCAGCAAGATGTACTGATTATTGCAGGACGAGATAAATTGTCTCATGAAATCGATTTCCCAAACATCAAAGACCTCAACTTCAAGCATCACATTTAAAGGCATCTCATCCTTTCTAGTAAGATTCCCAACTCTTTGGCAACGATCACATCTTAAAACAAACGGATGTGCATCCTTAAACAACGTAGGCCAGAAAGAACCTGCTTGAAGAATACGACCTGCTGTCTTTTCACCACCATAATGTCCACCATAAACTGTGGAATGACAGTCTCGTAATATCCCCTTTGTCTCACAGAATGGGATACATCTCCTGATGATCTGGTCAGCTCCTTGTCTAAACAAATATGGTTCATCCCACATGTACCACTTCCCCTCATACAGAAACTTCTTCTTTTGAGCTGCATTCATACTAGGAGGCATTATATTGATGACAAGATAGTTCACAATGTCTGTGAACCATGGCTCTTCCTCCTGAACTGCGAACAACTGCTCATCCGAAAAAGATTCGTTGATCAATTTCTTATCAAGTGAAGTAGAATCGGGATTCTCCAGTCTAGAGAGATGGTCAACTACTTGATTTTCAGTACCTTTTCGATCCTTGATCTCTAACTCAAATTCCTGTAGCAAGATCACCCAACAAATAAGTCTCGGCTTCGAATCCTTCTTTGAGACGAGATAGCGAATGGCAGCGTGATCGGTGAATACTGTCACCTTTGTACCAAGTAGATAAGATCGAAATTTTTCAAAACCATAAACTATAGCCAAGAGCTCCTTCTCAGTAGTGGTGTAGTTCATTTGAGCTCCATTAAGCGTCTTACTAGCATTGTAGATGTAATAACCCCAAAATTTTGAACTTTTTTTTTGTAACCCTTATGAATAGTGTTTTTGCTGATATTGCTGAATAAAAAAACTTTTCATGCCACACTATGTAGGGGTTCTTCTATTGTTATTCTGAGATCTTATTAGTACTTTATATGGGATATAAGTGTATGTAAAGATCGTCAGAATCCAAATTCGAACACTTTGATTTTTACCGAAAATCCACCAGATACCGAAAGAATTGAGTATAAGGTAACAGGATAAAAGGGATTTAAATTCAAGGATTATAAGAGGGGATCATAAAAGGAATACAATGTATTGAGAAAAGTTAAGGGAACCCAAGTAATAAGATTCCGGGTATGATCCCTCAAACGATAAACGAGAATGAAAGTTAAGCGAACCGTATAACAGATCAGCGGTCATTAGGCAAGCAATTAGGAGTTAATCAAAGAGGTTAGGGATGATGATGTCATCAAACCAACAAGAAGAGGACAAGTGTGGAGGGTGACATCACATGATGACCAAAGCGTGACATAAGGGAAGGAAGTGTGGTTGATTTATAACCACACAATTTTTTCATGGTTAAAAATGATTAAAACAAAACAAAAATCAACCAACCAAGGCAAATCAAAACAAATCAGAAAAACACAAAAGCTCTTCCCTTTTCTTCAAAAAAAAGCTCTCGGCTTTTTCTTATTTCAAGAGAAGAAATTTTCAAAAATCAAGATCCAACCATTGTTAAATCACAAGGTAATTATCCAAGGTCCCTTATGATTAGTTATGGATATCCTATAAGTTTGAGCTTCTAATTCATTCACAATCTCTTCCTAAAAATCATGGAAGAAGAGGGTGAATAGTGTTTTTCAAGAACTAAAATTTTTGTTCTTGAGTTTTTGTTTAGATTAAGCTTGGATAAGGACTTTTAAGGGTGATTCCAAGCTAATTACTTGATTCTCCACTCTCCATGGAAGGTATAACCCCTCCAAACCCTAACTTTACTTGAGTATTCGGTTTAGTTTTGTTTTTATAGTTCATGAGAGGCTTGATTGTTGTGTATGTAGAGGTTAGTTGGCTTTGTGATGTTTTTGAGTTGTAATTCTTGGAGTATTGATTAATGAACTTAAAGTATAGTTTAAATTCATGTTTGAGAATAGTATAAATTGATAATTTTGAGTTTTTAGGGCTGTTATGGTGAAGTATGGATGGATTTTGGTTGGGATGTTGATTGTGAGTTGATTGTGGGATGGTTTGGAGTAGAATAAAATTGGTAATCGCGTAAACATAGCCGTCGTAATGTCCGATTTACTTTAGACTGTTTTTGTTCTTAACATTAGGACCCGTGAACTCACTGTTAGATTTTTACCATTGCCATGATTAGATAGTTCATGTTACGAGCTTCGTTTTGATATGTGGTTCGTTTGAATCCGATGTACGGTTTAGGAGAAACGACCGTTTTAAGTAACAGCATTTCGCGAACGAACCATTACCCCTCGCCTTACTTTGAAACATAGGTTAAAGACCTTAAAGACTAATTGGAGTATGAATCATTTATGTAAAGTGTAAGTGTATTAGGCAGTTGGTAAGGCACTCGCGAAAGAATCACCTTAAAACCCTTAATGGTTAATTTATTAAAAATGGTGGAGCAGAGGGTACTCGAGCGACTTAAGGGAATCGTTGAGCACAAAGCGAGTGTTAGAGTCTAATTGGTTAAAGTATAGATTCATAAGCGACTTTGGTTTAATTCCAACTTATATGTTGTGATGTATATATGTATATGCATTATCTTGTGATTGATGCATGTTGGTTAATTAGCAAATTTTGCGATATATTGAAGCATGCTGATATGGTATATATATGCATGTCTGTTTCGTAATCTTGATATATATCTGTTCATTCAAATGCTTATAAGTTGCATAATACCTATGCTAGAGATAAGCAGTAGTTGCGTATACCCTTAGTGTAGGGGACCCAAAGGTGAACATTTTCCTAAAAACCGGGAGTCGATGTTCCCGAGTATATTATATATATTTATATATATATATATAGATATAGTTTTCAAAACTATGAATCGAATAAGGTTTATTCGATAACTTTATTTTATTAATTAATATTATTTTGAATATTCATTCGAGGACTCATGACTCAGTTATATTATGTATGAATATTATTTTGAATATTCATTCGAGGGCTTATGACTCCGTTTATTTTTAATGAATATTACTTTGAATATTCATTCGAGGACTTATGACTCGGTTTATTTTATTTAATGAATATTATTTTGAATATTCATTTGAGGACTAATGACTCCGATTATTTACTAATTAATATTCTTTATTTTATTAAAAAATAATGTGTCGATAATCAAACTCACTTTTGATTATTCAAATAAAGATAGTACTTTCGTATAAGTATATCTTTGGTTATTTAATATTCATTTTGAGTATAAGTTTAAAAACTTCTACTTCAATTATTTTTATAAAGATTATTCTTTATGGGAATATTACTTAAATGATAATATTCAGATATTTTCTAATATATCGGGACTGATTTACTTTATTAAATCAGCATTACTCCAAACACTCTTTAAAGTGTTTTCGAGTCTTCAAAATGATTTTTAAAAGTTAGAGCGGATCCCAAAACTCATTTTTTTATATTTAATATCTTCCTTTTAAAGGGGATTTAAATACTCGCTCAAAACCGGAGGGATCCGACTTTGTGGTGTATTTTATATTCGCAATAAGGTTGCTGTTTTGGTAAATGAATTGATTACTTACCCAACGTTCGAGAAGTAAGTCCATCTATTGAGTCGGCATAAGCAACATGGGCTCAGTGGGCGTCCATGAAAGTGTAAGTGGCTCAGTGGGAGTCCATCAAATGCGTAAGTGGCTGAGTGGCAGCCCAGTATAAGGTCTTATTGCGACCAGGGTGATGACCAGTGGGGAATTCGTCCATCTACTAGTAGAAAAGGTTAGTTATTGGTATCTTTGCCTGATCAGCAAGATATCGGGTTTATGCCACAATTCTTTTCCTTTCCAAAAATTCATTGGATGTTACGAACTCTGTTCATACTTTACATGACAGAGGTTTTCAGGAAATGTTTAAAGAGATATATATGTGGATATATATATATATCGGGACTTAATGAAGTATCTCATAACTTCATTTCATTCAATAATATTTTAAAGATTTAATCTATTCAAATCTTGTCTTGTAGTCTCATCTATGTGATGAACTGTTGAAAGCTCATTATACTTTGAACAGTGGTAGTTCAAGTAGCTTTATAAATGATATAAGTATAAGTGAAGTATTTGGTAACTACATCCCTTGTTTTTGCTTATATCCAGTAAGTAATTATCTTACACTTGATAAAGGATTTTAGTAAGTTATCCATTTAGATACTTGCATTATCATTTACACTATATATTATCTTGCGAGCTGTAATGCTCACTCTTGCTTTATTTCTTCATCACACAACAACAGTTAGGAAAGATGGCCAGACTCAAGCAGACCCAGCGCAAGAGCGTGGGAAGCGCCCCGCGCCTTCCCGTTGAGATCATAGCTGCTATAGCTGTAGAGGTAGATCTATCTGTAGATCAGACCTTCTACTTTTGGGAATCAATTATGTATAATTATAACTTGTGGCAGATAATGTCAATTAATTGTAAACTTATCAAGTAATCATTTTGGATTGTAATAACTTTTAAATTGTGGATTCAAAGACTTGTACTTATTTCAATTTCATCTCTGAGACTATAACGGGTTGTGGTGTGTGTTAGTGTGGGGTCACAGCATGAGGTTATTTATTATTAATTCAGTTAAGTGATATTGTGGAAAGAAAGACCGTGATGACCCGGATCCCCGACCCTGGATCTGGGGGTGTTACAGAAATGGTATCAGAGCCAAGCGTTATAAACCTCAGAGATGATGTGATGATATAATAATAAACTCACAAAGATAATAAGAACTCTTGCCAAATTCATGGTCGGACTATGTAAAGTAGCGCTGACAGTTAAAACCCTTACGGGAACCCTTAAAGTATCATGATAGTAACTTAGCTCGTTTAATGTGTGGGCACATGAGATAGAGGACCCTCAGATGTTCGAGCGTGAGCATGATGAGGCACTGCTAGATGCCGAGGATGAGGAGGAGCCTGAGATGGAGGAGTATGAGGAGGACCCCTCAGAGGAGTCAGAGACAGAGGTTGTTGCTATTTCAGATGAGGAGGACCCGGATGAGGTCCCAGTAGCTGAGGAGCATGTCGGAGCTATAGTGGAGTATACTGGTACCCCTTTACCCTCACTCCCGGTGGTCAGAGCTCCTACCCCTCCACCACTATCTTGGATCCCCTATGATGACAGCTCAGAGATCCATACTCCCGAGCCTAGGCAGACCGAGGAGGCACCCCCAGCGGCTCCGGATTCACTACCTCTCGACCCTGCCCATAGGCAGTCTTTGTTAGCCCACGGCTATGTTCAGGATGTACTGAGGACCCGAGTGGCTGTTGCTGAGGCCCGGCTGGATGAGGTCAGGAGAGAGTTGGATGCGGAGAGGGCGGGTAGGCGTGCCCGAGCTTATGAGACTAGGGCTACTATACCCCGATCCTTGAGGAGGGAGCTGACGGGGATAAAGCTCACGTCCCGAGCGAGACTCAGATCGCTCCAGGGGGATAGGCATGGTAGGATCTCCAGGCGGCAGGCCGACTATATCTTCCGTCATGCGATGGAAAGGGTATGGGAGCTGACCCGCTCCGGTGTGTGATTCAGGACTGATGATGGGATAATGTAGTTGTCTAGTTAGTCGAGGCCTTAGTAAGAGCCAATTTTCTGGGATAGTTGACTTGTATATAGCATCCCTTTTTCTGACTATACAGATAGACTCTTGTGTATCACTTTTGGGGCAGATGGCTGTAGCACTGTTGTACTTTTGACTAGATCAAACTATGTATTTCTCGCATTATGTATATATTTGTTTCCTTTCAGTTCAGTTCCTTAGTGACGAGATCACTGTTTTTATCATTATTAATACTGCACTTTTTATTAGAACTGTCATAATATAATAGAATTGCGAGATACATTCTCCCCATTATGGAACTGTGCAAGGCACAATGTTGTGTATGATTGTGACCTAACATTGAATTTCCCAAATATTTATCAGTATCATGCCGCCAAGAAAGATTGGAACTAGGGAGAACCCTGGATCTGAGGACCAGGGAAGCCATAACCAGGACGATAGGATCCAGGAACACAGTGAAGAGGATGATGAGGATTATGTTGAACAGGATGACTCCCTGTATGAAGAGGAGGAGGAAACATATGATGTTGAGGGATTTGAGATAGAGGTTGAAGAAGGATAAAATGAGGTTGAGCAACCATTACCAAACCCAGGCATAGATCCCATGGGCCAATTCATGCAACTACTAAGGCAGAACTTGAAACGTCAACCCAACCCACCCCCTCAAGGAAATAACAATGTTGTGGCGAACTCTTTCAGGGCTTTCAAGCCCCTTAAGCCCCCTGAGTTCCATGGATCAGCCGACCCAGTTGAGGCAAGGGCATGGTTAAAGGAAATGGAGAAATCCTTTGAGATTCTGAGTACCGATGAGGCACAAAAGACAGTATTTACTACCTACCTTCTGAAAGGAGAGGCCAACTACTGGTGGGAGGCCAAGAAAAACATGGAGACAGATGTTATCATAACCTGGGAGAGGTTCAGTCAGTTGTTTTTGAGAAAGTATTTCCCGAGGTTTATGGAGAACCAGATGGAGCTCAAGTTCTTGGAGCTAAAGCAGAATAACTTATCCATAGCAGAGTACGAAGCAAAATTTACTGAGTTATCAAGGTTCATGCCGGAGTTTGTGAGCACCGAGGAAAAGAAAACTAGGAGGTTTCAGCAAGGACTGAAACCGTGGATTCAGAATAGGGTGGCAATCCTTGAGCTTACTGATTATGCCACTCTGGTGCAAAAGGCAACAATTGTAGAAGCCGAAAGTGAACAGATGCAGAATGAAAGAGAGAAGAAGGGAATAAAGAGGAAAAGCATGAGCATGGGTGGAGGTTCCGCGGGAAGGAGCTTCCCAACTAGATTTAATCGAGGAGCAGTGTCCCTACCGGGAAAGAATACTGGGTTTAAGCGGCCAATGAGCGTGAATGTGAGCCAGAGCGGCCAGAAGTCAAGATTGTCCTATTCCATCCAGTCTCGACCCCCATTACCAGCCTGTAACACTTGTGGAGGGATGCATACTGGGGAGTGTAAAGGAAAGCCAGTAACCTGCTTTAAGTGTGGTCGAGAGGGTCACTATTCAACTAAGTGCCCTTCATCAACCCCTGCTGTCATTCCAACCACCACTTGTCATCAGTGTGGACGCCCGGGTCATTGGAAGAGGGAATGCCCAATGAACAAACCAGCAGCTTCAGGAGCCAGCAGGGCTGCCTCCAATAAGCCACCTACTGCGAGGACTTTCAACATGACAGTCCAGGATGCTATGAAAGACTCAGATGTGATAGCAGGTACCCTTTCTCTAAATTCAGTCAGTGCAAACGTTTTATTTGATTCGGGAGCAACTAAATCTTTTATATCAAAGGACTTTGCGCGTAAATTAAGATTTAAGGCTGAACTCTTAATAGAACCCTTACAAGTAGAAATAGCCAATCATGAAGTTATTCCTGTTAACCAGATTCACCCCGCCTGTGAGTTAGGAATAGGGGAACAATCTTTTAGTGTTGATCTGATTCCTTTTAAATTAGGGGAGTTTGATGTAATTTTGGGAATGGACTGGCTATCTAGCAATGATGCTCAGATAGACTGTAAGGGGAAGAAAGTTAAGTTGAATATCCCAGGAAAGAAAGAAGTCATATTTAGAGGAAAGAGGTAGATGCAGAATTTTTTACTATGGCCCAGGACAAAAGGATGCTACGAAAAGGAAATGAGGCTTACCTAGCCTATGTGGTGGACACGCAGAAAGAGGTGCCCAACTTACAAGATATTCCGGTAGTCAACGAATTTGAAGATGTATTCCCACAAGACCTTCCGGGATTACCACCCGATAGAGTGATTGAATTTGCTATTGAGTTGGCCCCAGGGACGGCGCCAGTTTCAAAAGCACCTTACCGGTTAGCCCCATTAGAAATGAAGGAATTAGCTACCCAATTGCAGGAACTCTTGGATAAGGGTATGATAAGACCCAGTGTGTCTCCGTGGGGAGCACCAGTGTTATTTGTTAAGAAGAAAAATGGGAGCATGAGGCTGTGCATCGACTATCGAGAGTTAAACAAGCTAACCATAAAGAACAGGTACCCGTTACCTAGAATAGACGATCTGTTCGACCAGCTAAAGGATGCTGTTTATTTTTCCAAGATTGACCTGAGAACTGGATATCACCAACTAAAGATTAAACCCGAAGATATTCTCAGAACAACGTTCCGTACCAGGTATGGGCACTATGAGTTCTTGGTAATGTCCTTTGGATTAACCAACGCCCTAGCAGCTTTTATGGATTTAATGAACAGAGTATTTAAGAAGTACTTGGACAAGTGTGTGATAGTTTTTATCGATGATATTTTAATCTACTCAAGGACTGAGACAGAACATGCTGAGCATTTGAGGATAGCTCTAGGAATACTCAGAGAGGAACAGTTATATGCCAAATTCTCGAAGTGTGAATTCTGGCGGAATGAAGTACAGTTTTTAGGACATGTGATCAATAAAGAAGGAGTATTGGTTGACCCCTCCAAGATAGAGGCGGTCTCAAATTGGGAAAGGCCAACCACACCCACAGAGGTAAGGAGTTTCATAGGATTGGCCGGCTACTATCGTAGATTTGTACAGGACTTTGCGAAGATTGCAGCCCCTTTGACACGACTTACTCGTAAGACAGAGAAGTTTGAATGGACGGAGAAATGCGAGAACAGTTTTCAGGAATTAAAGAAAAGGTTGGTAACGGCCCCGGTGTTGGCATTGCCAGACGGAAAAGGAGATTTTGTTATATATAGTGACGCGTCGCACAAAGGATTAGGGTGTGTGCTTATGCAGCACGGTAAAGTGATTGCGTATACGTCGAGACAACTGAAGGAATACGAGATTAGATATCCTACTCATGACCTTGAGCTCGCGGCAATAGTTTTTGCCTTAAAAATTTGGAGGTACTACTTGTATGGAGAGAAGTGCGAGATTTTCACAGCCCATAAGAGCCTCAAGTACATATTTACGTAGAAAGAGCTCAACATGCGCCAGCGGAGATGGTTAGAGCTAATCAAGGACTATGATTGTGAGATTCTCTATCATCCGGGGAAAGCCAATATGGTGGCTGATGCCCTTAGTAGAAAGAAAAGACTCCGAATGATAACGACTTCAGAAGAATTGATAAAGGATTTCGAGAAAATGGAAATAGAAGTAAAGGTAACCGGAACCGGAACTGGAACTGAAAAGCTGTTTGAGATCTCGATGCAGCCAGAGTTATTGGAAAAGATTAGTGTAACACCCCCAAATCCGGGGTCGGGGATCCGGGTTGTCACGAGTTCTATTTCCCTTAATAACACCCAATCTTAATAATTACTCAACTACTCTGTACTGTGACCCCACAATAAACACACACACCACACGTTATAGTCTCAGAGATGAACATCCAAAAATAACCACAAGTCATTTTTTTTATTCCACAATTATCTACCCATACACCTTAAAAGGTTTTTTGAATAAATTTACATTTCTTTGCCATTACTACAATTCATAAATATACATAAATCTGGTACATCAAAAGTTGAAAGCCTAGCCTATTGGTAGTTCCTACCTCAGCTACGGCGGCATCAATGCTTCTAGAAAACTGCGGAACGTCTCCTAATCGCTTGCGAATCGGGAGCTTGGTCCTGTTCATCTTTTCTATCTGTTGTTGTGTGATGAAAGAAGAAAGCAAGGGTGAGCAGCAAGCCCACCAAAATAATATGTATAATGATTAACAATATGAGCCTTCTCATAGTACTCATGAAAGTCTTGGTCAAAAGAAATGAGCCAAGTTGATATCTTAATGCGATGAAGTCGCAAAATATTCAGTATATATATATATACATATATACTTTTCAAAATATTGGAAGTTCTCTTCCATGCATAATATACACAAGTCCCAGTGTATAACTGTATAAAAAATATCGTTGTAAGGTGACCTCATATATCTAACCTTGTCTCAACGTTTTTCTGAAAATCTTTGTCATTCATAAGACAATTATTAATTAGATATAAGTTTAAAAGATAAAGTTACAAGATACCCCAATATACTTATATCTTTCCCAAATACTACTTGAACTACCACCGTTCAAGTTATAATCAGTTTCAAAAGTTCATCACATAGATGAGACTACAAGACAAGATTTGAATAGATTCAATCTTTGAATATCATTATAAATAATGAAGTTACGAGATACTTCATTAAGTCCCGACATATATAACACCTATATATATATATATATATACATTTCCTGAAAACCTCTGTCATGTAAAGTATGAACAGAATTGCAATATCCAATAAATTTGGAAAGGAAGGAATTTTGGCATAAAACCTGATATCTTGCTGATCAGGCAAAGATACCAATAAGTAACCTTTTCTACTAGTAGATGGACGAATTCCCCACTGGTCATCACCCTGGTCGTAATAGGACCTTATGCTGGACTGCCACTCAGCCACTTATGCATTTGATGGACTCCCACTGAGCCACTTACACTATCATGGACGCCCACTGAGCCCATGTTGCTTATGCCGACTCAATAGATGGACTTACTTCCCGAACGTTGGGTAAGTAATCAATTCATTTACCAAAACTGCAACCTTGTTGCGAATATAAAATACACCACAGAGCCGGATCCCTCAGGTTTTGAGCGAGTATTTAAATCCCCTTAAAAAGGAAGATCTTAAATATAAAAATGAGTTTTGGGATCCGTTCTAACTTTTAAAAATCATTTTGAAGACTCGAAAACACTTTAAAGAGTGTTTGGAGTAAAGCTGATTTAATGAAGTAAATCAGTCCCCAGTATATTTAGAAAATGTCTGAATATTATTATTTAAATAATATTCCCATAAAGAATAATCTTTATAAAAATAATCGAAGTAGAAGTATTAAAACTTATACTTGAAATGGATATTAAATAACCAAAGATATACTTATACGAAAGTACTATCTTTATTTGAATAATCAAAGATAAGTTTGATTATCGACACCTTATTCTTTAATAAAATAAAGAACATATCTCAGCAAATAATCGGAGTCATAGATCCTCAAATGAATATTCAAATAATATTCATTAAATAATATAAACTGAGTCATAAGCCCTCGAATGAATATTCAAATAATATTCAATAAATAATATAAAAGAGTCATAAGCCCTCGAATGAATATTCATAATAATATTCATTAAATAAAATAAAGTTATCGAATAAACCTTATTCGATTAATAGTTTTGAAAACTATAACCATATATATATAAATATATATGTATATATATACATATATACAAAATCTACTCGGGATTCTCGGCTCCCAGTTTTTTAGAAAATGTTTTCACCTTTTGGGTCCCTATACTAAGGGTATATGCAAGTTACCGCTATCCTCTAGCATAGGTATTATCAACTGAACCAATCAGATATATATGGCAACAATACGAAACAGGCATGCATATGTACCATATAACATGCTACGATATATCGCAAGAATTTGCTATAACAAATATGCATTTATCGCAAGATAATGCATATACATATATACATCACAACAACAGTTATAACGGGTAGAAAACTTGCCTGAGCGACTTGGGGTGATAAAAGGATCGGGACGAGTTTGGTAACCTATAAACAACAAGTAAGTTGGAATTAAACCAAAGTCACTTGTAAATCTATACTTTAACTAACTTGGACTCCAACGCTTATTTTGCGCTTACTGATTCACTTAAGTCACTCGAGTACCCTCGGCTCCACCATTTTTAATAATTTAACCTTTACGAGTTTTAAGGCGATTCCTTCGCGAGTGTCTTACCAACTGCCTAACACACTTACCATAAATGTTTCATACCTTAATTAACCCTTTTTGGTCTTTAACCTATGTTTCAAAGTAAGGCGAGGGGAAAAGTTTCGTTCGCGAAACGCCGTTACTTGAAACGGTCGTTTCTCCTAAACCGTGCATCGGAATCGAACGAACTACATATCAAAACGAAGCTTGTAACACGAACTATCTAAACATGGAAATGGTAATAATCTAGCAGGGGGTTCTCGGGTCCTAATGTTATGCACAAAAACAGTCTAAAGAAAATCGGACGTTACGACGGCTATGTTTACGCGATTTCCCAATTTAAAACCATTCAAAACCAACCCAATTCAACCTCAATCCAACATACAACCAACATCCATCCTTATCACATCATAACAACCCCAACCAATTCAATTTTAACATTCATACTTATGCCTAAGCTTGAATTTAACTATACTACATTCTTTTAACCAAAACAACAAGATTTACCAATCCGATTCAATACCATTTCAATCCCAAACTCTAAATCACAAACATCAAGCTACAATATCACCCTACTAATCAAAATCATTTTATAATACATAGGAATCTAGGGTTTGGAGATGATATACCTTCCTTGAAGTGGTGGGAGGAGCTAGGAAGCCTTAAGAAGCTTTGAGAAGTCTTAGGAATGCTTGGATCTTCAAGGAAATCAAGAAAAATTTCAAGTTAAAAACTTGAAAACACTATTCATTGTCTTCTTCTTTGATTAAATGAAGAAGATTGAGAAGGAATTGATGGCTTAAACTCATGATATAGCCCTAACTAAGCATAAGGATGATTAGGGAATTAACTCACCAATTTAGGAAGCTTGGATCTTTGATTTTGAAATTCCTTGCCTTTAAAATGTTAAAAAGCCGAGAGCATGAAGAGCAATGCCTTGGTTTCTTGATTTTTGATTTTGATGAAAGTGATTTGCTTGGCTTGGTTGATTGGTTTTGTGTTTGATTTAGTTAATTACCTTGTTGCCCTTGATTTTGTGTGGTTAAAAAGCCACCACATCTCCTTCCTTCCCATGTCATGCCCATGTTATGTGGTGATGTCATCCTTCCCTCCTTGTCCTCTTCTCATTGGTTGGGTGACATCACTCTCTCTAATCCCTTTGATTAACTTCCTAATTGTTTGCCTAGTGACCGCTGATCTGTTATACGGTTCACTTAACTTTCGTTCTCGTTTATCGTTTGAAGGATCATACCCGGGATCTTATTACTTAGGTTCCCTTAACCTTTCTCAATACATTATATTCCTTTTTATGATCCTCTATTATAATCCGTTAATTTAAATCCTTTTTATCCTGTTACCTTATACTCAATTCTCTCCGTATCTAGTGGATTTCCGGGAAAAATCAAAGTGTTCGGATTTGGATTCTGACGATCTTTACATACACTTATATCCCATATAAAGTACTAATAAAATCTCAGAATATCCATATCAGAACCCTTACATAGTGTGGCATAAAAAGTTTTCTCATTCAGCATAGTCTGCAAAATCACTATTCATAAGGGTTTCAAAAATTTCCAAAAATTGGGGTTATTACAGTCTCCCCTCCTTAAAAGGATTCCGTCCCAGAATCAGATAGAAAATGAATAGGGATACTCTTTTAGCATTGCACTTTCTAACTCTCGAGTAAATTTTCCCACATTGTGGTCCTACCACCAAACTTTGCCTAGTTTGATAATTCTTCTCCTAAGCACTTGTTTCTTTTCACTCTATAACCCTTCCTGGTTGCTCCATATAGGTTACGTCGGGTTGCATATCTATGCGCTCCTATGCCCCTATTTATCTGGCATCCGAATTACACTTCCTTAATATTGATGCGCGGAACGCGTTATGAATTTGCTACAGGTTCGGGGGTAGGGCTAGCTCATATGCTAACTTCCCAAACGTCTTTATATATCCAAGGGTCCAACAAATTGTAGACTTAGCTTTCCTTTCTTTCCGAACCTCATCAATCCTTTCCAAGGGTTTCCAAGGGGATACCTATAACATTACTAGTCCCCCTATTTCATACTCTTTGTCCTTTTTGAGTCAAATCAGCATACCTCTTATGTTCATCTTGGGTTACTTCCAGCCGTCCTCTGATTAGATCTATTATATCCCTGGTCCTTTGGACTACTGCGGGTCCGAGCATCTTGCGCTCTACAACTTCATCCTAACATAAGGGAGATCGACATTGTCTTCCCTCAAGGATCTCATAAGGCGATATCTCAATACTGACATATGATCTATTTTCGTAAGATAACTTAATTCGCGTTAAGTGATCATTCCAAATTCTTTCAAGTCTATTGCACAGACTCTCATTATAGCTTTTAGCATTAGAACTTTTGCTTCTCAATACCCATTCTTTTCCAGTTCGTAATCGCTACTACCTTCCGTTCCTAATATTATACGGGTTATACTTTTGCTCGCTAGCGTTCTATAACCTTTTAATAACCACGTCAACCTTAGTATCACGAATGTGTTTCCATTCCGCATACTACCACCACTTTATTACTCCTTTTTCAGTTGTTTCTATTTTTCAAAATTTGATAAATCATATAGAAGTAAAGGAATTTGTTGAGAGATCACTATGATCATGAACACTTGTTATATCGCATAGTTAGTACAGAAGGTGGCCAGCCTTTAGTACTTGACAAATAATTAAACAATAGCTGGTATCCTACTCGGCTTCTATCACACAGATAGATAGTCATTCGGCAATACCTCCCCTTCTGCAAGGGTTGTTCTTCTCAGTTTACATGAAATGAAAAGAAGAGAAAAGAACGAACTGAAGAGAATTGTATATATGAAAAAAAAAATATTGCCATAAAATATCTGGCTTGGAACCTACCTCTGAATTATAGAGGTTTGTCATAGGAGAACGAAATATATATGTATATATATCAACATTAAGTATTATCGCATCGCATTTCATATGCTTAAATATTTTCGCTATCCCGTCCATCATTCTATGGACCCATGCTCTTCCTCGAGCTTATACTCAATCACCTATGAAACTCCCTCGACATCGAAAATCGAATCTGGAATCTCATTTTATACATCATCGTTAATATAATTCTATGCTTGCACCGCAACCTTCCTCGTATAATAATACGACTCTCTATTGATAAGAAAGAATAAATATACAATAGGTAGATACTCTACTTAATTAGTCTATCAATGATAACTTATACACTACCACGACCCGATTAGTGGTACTCAATCTCAATACCCATTCCAATACAACTCTCACGGTTGTAATCAGCTCAATACTAGCAGAATCATTGCTGCCTTACTATGGTCCACCACTGACCTACTGTAGTCATTCATTTTCCATGAAGTCTTAATAGCTAACCATACGGAGTCCATACATGTTGTATCAAATCCTTCTAAGGAGGTAACATAATCACCATTTATGATTCATGAAGAACACTCCTGATCCTGACATACATACATAACATGAAGCAGATAAAATTGCAAAAGAGTTTCAATCAAAGCAACTATAGCAGGTTAATACCATTCTAAATCATATGCCTTAAATAGAAGACTTACTCAAAGGTTCGTCTAGTCCTTTTTGAAACATGGTCCTGGCTTATCTCAAAATAGGACCTTCTAAGATAGATAGCCCGGTCATGGCGATTACACGAATTAAACCTTTACCAACTACTATTACGGTTGGGTATTGCACAGTCATCAGAAGGAATGTCAATCTTCCAAACCATAATACAACCTTCATAGATGTAACCATTATCATTGTATTCCTTTGGCACAAGCGCCTGTAATTGTCCTCTTACACTTAAAGTGTCGGCCACCTCTTTGGCCTTTCTTGATAGTAATATTTCCTTACAATCAATGTCATTTTAACCACCTTCACTAAATTTTCTACCTCATTTCCAATCACTGCTTGTGTGAAGATGTTTTCCTTAAAATCTGATGAGTAAAAAAAAAATCACCATTTTTCCATAAGTTATTGCCTCAGTCTTTAGAGGTTAATCACTGTCACGACTGACTCTCAATCATACTTAGAACATCTTTTATTCTAGGCCCTAATTGCCCTGAACAATTTCGACCTTTACTGGTTCGATCCATACTTTCTCGTGGTTTAACACGTGCCCCACTTGGCATCATTATAATTACGTCATATTTCCTTTATCAACATTTTTATTCTTGAGAATTTTGAATATTACCTTTCTCCTTGTAAAACCTCTAAGGTTATCCTCGAATCGTTCCTCCTGTATTCCCTAGATACAGGGCATATCAAGATACCATTTATTAATACCAGAATCATTGTCTATATACTTCTAAAAAATTTCTCCACTGATTCTTAAAGGTTGTTATTACCTTAATCCTTTCCAATTCATACTGTCAAAACTCATACTATCCCTATTAAGGGTGAAATGCCAACCTTTATGCATTCCCCTAGGATTCATTTTAAGTTACCGATGTTCTATCCTTAATTCCACCTTTAAAAGGTACCTGCATCCTTCCATGGATAAATCAAGTCATATATCCTTGATAGATTATCTTATTCATCATTCCCACCTCGATAGTCTATACCTAACTTCATAATAGCATCCTTATTCAAATTGAGGTCAATCCATATGGCCTCCAAAAGATAACAATGGTCATCCGCTTTTCTTTCCTGATTTGGTAATGATAACATGGATGTTCTGGAAGATATTGGTCATGTTCAACGTGAACTTCTTCTTAATAATTCCTTATTTACCTTTGTTGTTTACCTCAACAGTCATCTCAATGTTGGGATATCTTTCATACCTGGCGTCTCCCTCTCTGGGTATCATGCCACTGGTCTTACACTTTACATTCTTGAAGGTCCTTCCTTCATCCAATTTTCCTAATCTCTTACTTTCTTTTCTCTTTAGTCTATCCGCGTCTCATTATTTATCCTAAGGTTTCCTCGAATCCTCCCAACTTACAGGGGATAAAATATATGTATCTCTTATGCCCTCAACCATCAATTTTAACTCATGGTGAATCACCCTCATCCTGACGATTACATACTTTTCTATTTCTATTGCTACGAGTCTTTAGGGTTTCCTCATACCCAACTTCCTTATCATTCCTCAAACTCTATTGCCTTTATATTCCTTTCCACTTCAGTTTCTTTTCTTTTTTTTCTTTTTTTTTCCTTTTCTCTTATCATTATTTCATGAACCAACCCAATCATAAGCATCGATTTCAAACATCCCGTCATTCTGGATTCGTGTCCTCAGAACGAATCTTGACAACTTTTACATCTTAGATTCATAATTCATCATACCCGTCTGCCTTTGTTCTGGCTCTAAAGCTTTTACACTATCTCCTTATCTTTGGGAATTACTTTCCCAAAAACAATTGACTGAACTTAAATCAGTTTATTATAATCTCTTGCTCCGTGCCTTCCTTGGTCTTTCACCAGCGAGTGGTCTCTCTCTTAGGAGGGTAAGTGATAAAAATAGTCTTTTGTGATTCGTCAATCATTTAGAATCTCAAATGATTCCTATATTTCCTTTAGCCAGGCTCTTGCCTCGACTGGGTCAGCTTGTTCCTTGGAACTCTGAGAGCTTAGCGACTTAGAGGTCCTGAAAGAATTTCACACCACATTGTTTCCTCAAGGTGGTGGTTGGGAATAAAATATAAGTTCTGTTTAGACAGGTTCATGAATTTCCGTATAGGAGTACCGTCTCGGGTCTCCTTATCTCGCTCGACTTCTGATGTCTTAGTCTAAATATTTCTTCCTACTCCCCATAATTGGGGTCATCTTTTAATTTAAAATCTTCATTTTCCACTTTATTATATTCCGTATTCTTTATATCTTAATTGCGACCTCCCTGATTATCACATTCAAGGTTTGCCCCTAATCTTATTCCTTGTGGGGGCATATTACTTGGAAAATTTTGAGAATCTCCGGATATTTGTCTTACTTACTTTGCTAAAGTCTTCCCCTCGTTTAGTCCTTGCACGATTGCAAATTATGAATTCTCAAGTTCGATAAACTTCATGACACTCTCTTAAGTGTTAATAGAGCAATTAACAATGTGATTTTATCACAAACAAACTGATCTGAACTGAAATTAACGAATATATACATAACCATTGGTTCGAGGGTACAACAACTGAACATATTAAAGAGAATTACATCATTTGATCTGATCGTTTCTATCCCAAAAGTACTACCATAGATAATCATCTAGTCATTAAAACTAATCATTCATAACTTAGGCTAACCCTTCCAAAAGTGGTGCTACATGAAATTCTTGTCAGATTGTTCAGACTCTGCACACTATTATGGATCAAGAAATACGGGCACGCACGACATCCCTAACCTGCTCCATTAAAGCGGTGATGAGGTCTAGGATAGTTGCAAGTAGAGCTGGATCAATCTGACCCTCAAGATGGCCTCTAGCTATAACACGGGTGGTAGCCTCAATCCTTTCCATGCTATGAGCTAATCCCGCCGGAAGTATCCGGCCCTCAATCCTTGGTGCAGTAAGTCGATCCAACAGATCACTCCTAACATTACGGGCCTCTGTCAGGCCACCCAAAGTCATATGATAATCAGCGATAAGAGAAGCCTGAGTGGTAGCATCTAGCAGTCCATGGGGTGCAGGTGGTGCAGACCCAGGAGATCCAAATGGATAACCAAGCATGGTATCAGGTGACAATGGTGCAGGGGATAAAGGTGGCATTTCCTCAGTATGTGCTGGGCTCTGTATAGGGGAGGGAACATGAATTGGTGGAACCTCATGGATGTCGACAGGAGCCTCTGGAAGAGGGTCTGATACTGGTATAATTGGGGTCGTGGAAGGCCCCACTTCTTCTGCCCTCATTAACCTTTGTGCCCTTGGTAATTCTTCATCCTCTATTGCCACCCTCGCGGCCATTCTTGCTCTGGTAGTCGCCTTGACTATGGTCATCTGTTCCTCAGCGGTCCTCTCTTCATTCTCATCAGGATCCTCCATGAGATCCTCCTCAGTCACAATCCTTTCCAGAATAACATCCTCAACCTCAACATTCTCTATCTGAACCTCATCCGGTCCCTCATTAGGGTACTCCATCGGATTCACAATTTGATCTCCAACTTGTAATAAAACATCCTCATGCTGATGCTCCTGAACCTCAAGGTTCGGTGCCCCGCTGCCCTATACGAGAACGAACTATGTTACTATCACGATACTTATAAGGGTTCCCATAAGGGTTTTAACTGTCAGTGCTACGTTAGGTAGCCCGACTATGAACTTGGCAAGAGTTCTTATTATCTTAGTGAACTTATTATCTTAACGTCACATCATCTCTGAGGTTTATAACGCTTAGCTCTGATACCATTTCTGTAACACCCCCAAATCCGGGGTCGGGGATCCGGGTTGTCATGAGTTCCATTTCCCTTAATAACACCCAATCTTAATAATTACTCAACTACTCTGTATTGTGACCCCACAATAAACACACACACCACACGTTATAGTCTCAGAGATGAACATCCAAAAATAACCACAAGTCATTTTTTTTATTCCACAATTATCTGCCCATACACCTTAAAAGGTTTTCTGAATAAATTTACATTTCTTTGCCATTATTACAATTCATAAATATACATAAATCTGGTACATCAAAAGTTGAAAGCCTAGCCTATTGGTAGTTCCTACCTCAGCTACGGCGGCATCAATGCTTCTAGAAAACTACGGAACGTCTCCTAATCGCTTGCGAATCGGGAGCTTGGTCCTGTTCATCTTTTCTATATGTTGTTGTGTGATGAAAGAAGAAAGCAAGGGTGAGCAGCAAGCCCACCAAAATAATATGTATAATGATTAACAATATGAGCCTTCTCATAGTACTCATGAAAGTCTTGGTCAAAAGAAATGAGCCAAGTTGATATCTTAATGCGATGAAGTCGCAAAATATTCAGTATATATATATATACATATATACTTTTCAAAATATTGGAAGTTCTCTTCCATGCATAATATACACAAGTCCTAGTGTATAACTGTATAAAAAATATCATTGCAAGGTGACCTCATATATCTAACCTTGTCTCAACGTTTTTCTGAAAATCTTTGTCATTCATAAGACAATTATTAATTAGATATAAGTTTAAAAGATGAAGTTACAAGATACCCCAATATACTTATATCTTTCCCAAATACTACTTGAACTACCACCGTTCAAGTTATAATCAGTTTCAAAAGTTCATCATATAGATGAGACTACAAGACAAGATTTGAATAGATTCAATCTTTGAATATCATTATAAATAATGAAGTTACGAGATACTTCATTAAGTCCCGACATATATATACACCTATATATATATATATATACATTTCCTGAAAACCTCTGTCATGTAAAGTATGAACAGAATTGCAATATCCAATAAATTTGGAAAGGAAGGAATTTTGGCATAAACCTGATATCTTGCTGATCAGGCAAAGATACCAATAAATAACCTTTTCTACTAGTAGATGGACGAATTCCCCACTGGTCATCACCCTGGTCGTAATAGGACCTTATGCTGGACTGCCACTCAGCCACTTATGCATTTGATGGACTCCCACTGAGCTACTTACACTATCATGGACGCCCACTGAGCCCATGTTGCTTATGCCGACTCAATAGATGGACTTACTTCCCGAACGTTGGGTAAGTAATCAATTCATTTACCAAAACTGCAACCTTGTTGCGAATATAAAATACACCACAGAGCCGGATCCCTCAGGTTTTGAGCGAGTATTTAAATCCCCTTAAAAAGGAAGATCTTAAATATAAAAATGAGTTTTGGATCCGCTCTAACTTTTAAAAATCATTTTGAAGACTTGAAAACACTTTAAAGAGTGTTTGGAGTAAAGCTGATTTAATGAAGTAAATCAGTCCCCAGTATATTTAGAAAATGTCTGAATATTATTATTTAAATAATATTCCCATAAAGAATAATCTTTATAAAAATAATCGAAGTAGAAGTATTAAAACTTATACTTGAAATGGATATTAAATAACCAAAGATATACTTATACGAAAGTACTATCTTTATTTGAATAATCAAAGATAAGTTTGATTATCGACACCTTATTCTTTAATAAATAAAGAACATATCTCAGCAAATAATCGGAGTCATAGATCCTCAAATGAATATTCAAATAATATTCATTAAATAATATAAACTGAGTCATAAGCCCTCGAATGAATATTCAAATAATATTCAATAAATAATATAAAAGAGTCATAAGCCCTCGAATGAATATTCATAATAATATTCATGAAATAAAATAAAGTTATCGAATAAACCTTATTCGATTAATAGTTTTGAAAACTATAACCATATATATATAAATATATATGTATATATATACATATATACAAAATCTACTCGGGATCCTCGGCTCCCGGTTTTTTAGAAAATGTTTTCACCTTTTGGGTCCCTATACTAAGGGTATATGCAAGTTACCGCTATCCTCTAGCATAGGTATTATCAACTGAACCAATCAGATATATATGGCAAGAATACGAAACAGGCATGCATATGTACCATATAACATGCTACGATATATCGCAAGAATTTGCTATAACAAATATGCATTTATCGCAAGATAATGCATATACATATATACATCACAACAACAATTATAACGGGTAGAAAACTTGCCTGAGCGACTTGGGGTGATAAAAGGCTCGGGACGAGTTTGGTAACCTATAAACAACAAGTAAGTTGGAATTAAACCAAAGTCACTTGTAAATCTATACTTTAACTAACTTAGACTCTAACGCTTATTTTGCGCTTACTGATTCACTTAAGTCACTCGAGTACCCTCGGCTCCACCATTTTTAATAATTTAACCTTTACGAGTTTTAAGGCGATTCCTTCGCGAGTGTCTTACCAACTTCCTAACACACTTACCATAACTGTTTCATACCTTAATTAACCCTTTTTGGTCTTTAACCTATGTTTCAAAGTAAGGCGAGGGGAAAAGTTTCGTTCACGAAACGCCGTTACTTGAAACGGTCGTTTCTCCTAAACCGTGCATCAGAATCGAACGAACTACATATCAAAATGAAGCTCGTAACACGAACTATCTAAACATGCCAATGGTCATGATCTAGCAGGGGGTTCTCGGGTCCTAATATTATGCACAAAACAGTCTAAAGAAAATCGGACGTTACGACGGCTATGTTTACGCGATTTCCCAATTTAAAACCATTCAAAACCAACCCAATTCAACCTCAATCCAACATACAACCAACATCCATCCTTATCACATCATAACAACCCCAACCAATTCAATTTTAACATTTATACTTATGCCTTAGCTTGAATTTAACTATACTACATTCTTTTAACCAAAACAACAAGATTTACCAATCCGATTCAATACCATTTCAATCCCAAACTCTAAATCACAAAGATCAAGCTACAATATCACCCTACTAATCAAAATTATCTTATAATACATAGGAATCTAGGGTTTGGAGATGATATACCTTCCTTGAAGTGGTGGGAGGAGCTAGGAAGCCTTAAGAAGCTTTGAGAAGTCTTAGGAATGCTTGGATCTTCAAGGAAATCAAGAAAAATTTCAAGTTAAAAACTTGAAAACACTATTCATTGTCTTCTTCTTTGATTAAATGAAGAAGATTGAGAAGGAATTGATGGCTTAAACTCATGATATAGCCCTAACTAAGCATAAGGATGATTAGGGAATTAACTCACCAATTTAGGAAGCTTGGATCTTTGATTTTGAAATTCCTTGCCTTTAAAATGTTAAAAAGCCGAGAGCATGAAGAACAATGCCTTGGTTTCTTGATTTTTGATTTTGATGAAAGTGATTTGCTTGGCTTGGTTGATTGGTTTTGTGTTTGATTTAGTTAATTACCTTGTTGCCCTTGATTTTGTGTGGTTAAAAAGCCACCACATCTCCTTCCTTCCCATGTCATGCCCATGTCATGTGGTGATGTCATCCTTCCCTCCTTGTCCTCTTCTCATTGGTTGGGTGACATCACTCTCTCTAATCCCTTTGATTAACTTCCTAATTGTTTGCCTAGTGACCACTGATCTGTTATACGGTTCGTTTAACTTTCGTTCTCGTTTATCGTTTGAAGGATCATACCCGGGATCTTATTACTTAGGTTCCCTTAACCTTTCTCAATACATTATATTCCTTTTTATGATCCTCTATTATAATCCTTTAATTTAAATCCTTTTTATCCTGTTACCTTATACTCAATTCTCTCCGTATCTAGTGGATTTCCGGGAAAAATCAAAGTGTTCGGATTTGGATTCTGACGATCTTTACATACACTTATATCCCATATAAAGTACTAATAAAATCTCAGAATATCCATATCAGAACCCCTACATAGTGTGGCATGAAAAGTTTTCTCATTCAACATAGTCTGCAAAATCACTATTCATAAGGGTTTCAAAAATTTCCAAAAATTGGGGTTATTACAATTAGATTGTGCCAAGAGAAAGTAATGAATGAAGGCAGAGAATCAATGACTGGAGAAGAGATCCATACTAAGAGAGATAATAAAGGGATAATGAGGTACTCCTACCGGATTTGGGTTCCGAACGTTCAAGAGCTTAAAGACGAGATTTTGGATGAAAGCCATAGTTCAAGATATTCCATTCACCCGGGAAGCACCAAGATGTATAGGGATTTGAAGGAGTATTACTGGTGGCCCAACATGAAGAGGGACGTAGAAAAATTGGTAAGAAAATGTTTGACTTGCCAAAGAGTAAAGGCAGAGCACCAGAGACCCAGTGGACTTTTACGACCCCTGGAGATTCCCGAATGGAAATGGGAATAAATAGCCATGGATTTTGTTGTCGGTTTACCAAGGACGAAAGCCAACCATGATGCCATATGGGTGATTATAGACCGACTGACAAAGTCAGCTCATTTCATTCCTATCAATGAGAGATACACAGTCGATAGACTGGTGGACATTTACCTTAAGGAAATAGTGACGCGACATGGAGTCCCAGCGTCCATTGTCTCAGACCGAGACCCCAGGTTCAACTCCAGATTTTGGAAAAGCTTTCAAGAATGTGCGGGGACCAAGTTAAATATGAGTACCGCTTACCATCCCCAGACGGATGGGCAGAGTGAAAGGACCATCCAGACACTAGAAGATATGTTGAGAGTCTATGCAATAGACTTTAAAGGAAGTTGGGATGATCACTTGCCGTTGATCGAGTTTTCTTATAACAATAGCTTTCATGCTAGCATCAGAATGCCGCCTTATGAGGCCCTGTACGGAAGAAGGTATCGATCTCCCTTATACTGGGATGAAGTAGGAAAACGGAAGATGCTCGGACCCGAAGTGTTCCAAAGGACCAAAGACATAGTGGATCTCATCAGAGGACGGCTGGTAGCAACCCAAGACAGACAGAAGAAATATGCAGACCTAGCCCGAAAGGACAAGGAGTATGGAGTAGGGGACTTAGTACTACTAAAAGTATCCCCTTGGAAAGGGTTAATGAGGTCCGGAAAGAAAGGAAAACTAAGCCCAAGATACATTGGACCTTTTGAGATAGTAAGACGGATTGGGAAGTTGGCTTACGAGCTAGCCTTACCCCCGAACCTACAACAAGTTCATAATGTGTTCCATGTGTCAATGCTAAGAACGTATCATCGGGATGCCAGACACATAGTGGAGTACGAGCATGTGGATATGCAACCAGATCTGACTTACGTGGAGAAACCAGTAAAGATTATGGATAAAAAGGAGCAGGTGCTTCGGAACAAAGTGATCAAGCTAGTCAGAGTGCTATGGCAGAATCATAATGTGGAAGAATCAACTTGGGAGCTAGAGAGCGCAATGCTAGAAAAGTACCCCCATTTGTTTTCTATTTGATTCCGGGACGGAATCCTTTTAAGGAGGGGAGACTGTAATAACCCCAAAATTTTGAACTTTTTTTTTGTAACCCTTATGAATAGTGTTTTTGCTGATATTGCTGAATAAGAAAACTTTTCATGCCACACTATGTAGGGGTTCTTCTATTGTTATTCTGAGATCTTATTAGTACTTTATATGCGATATAAGTGTATGTAAAGATCGTCAGAATCCAAATTCGAACAATTTGATTTTTACCGAAAATCCACCAGATACCGAAAGAATTGAGTATAAGGTAACAGGATAAAAGGGATTTAAATTCAAGGATTATAAGAGGGGATCAAAAAAGGAATACAATGTATTGAGAAAAGTTAAGGGAACCCAAGTAATAAGATCCCGGGTATGATCCCTCAAACGATAAACGAGAACGAAAGTTAAGCGAACTGTATAACAGATCAGCGGTCATTAGGTAAGCAATTAGGAGTTAATCAAGGAGGTTAGGGATGATGATGTCATCAAACCAACAAGAAGAGGACAAGTGTGGAGGGTGACATCACATGATGACCAAAGCGTGACATAAGGGAAGGAACTATGGTTGATTTATAACCACACAATTTTTTCATGGTTAAAAATGATTAAAACAAAACAAAAATCAACCAACCAAGGCAAAACAAAACAAATCACAAAAACACAAAAGCTCTTCCCTTTTCTTCAAAGAAAAGCTCTCGGCTTTTTCTTATTTCAAGAGAAGAAATTTTCAAAAATCAAGATCCAACCATTGTTAAATCACAAGGTAATTATCCAAGGTCCCTTATGATTAGTTATGGATATCCTATAAGTTTGAGCTTCTAATTCATTCACAATCTCTTCCTAAAAATCATGGAAGAAGAGGGTGAATAGTGTTTTTCAAGAACTAAAATTTTTGTTCTTGAGTTTTTGTTTAGATTAAGCTTGGATAAGGACTTTTAAGGGTGATTCCAAGCTAATTACTTGATTCTCCACTCTCCAAGGAAGGTATAACCCCTCCAAACCCTAACTTTACTTGAGTATTAGGTTTAGTTTTGTTGTTATAGTTCATGAGAGCTTGATTGTTGTGTATGTAGAGGTTAGTTGGCTTTGTGATGTTTTAGAGTTGTAATTCTTGGAGTATTGATTAATGAACTTAAAGTATAGTTTAAATTCATGTTTGAGAATAGTATAAATTGATAATTTTGAGTTTTTGGGGCTGTTATGGTGAAGTATGGATGGAGTTTGGTTGGGATGTTGATTGTGAGTTGATTGTGGGTTGGTTTGGAGTAGAATAAAATTGGTAATCGCGTAAACATAGCCGTCGTAATGTCCGATTTACTTTAGACTCTTTTTGTTCTTAACATTAGGACCTATGAACTCATTGTTAGATTTTGACCATTGCCATGATTAGATAGTTCATGTTACGAGCTTCGTTTTGATATGTGGTTTGTTTGAATCCGATGTACGGTTTAGGAGAAACGACCGTTTTAAGTAACGGCATTTCACGAACGAACCATTACCCCTTGCCTTACTTTGAAACATAGGTTAAAGATCTTAAAGGACTAATTGGAGTATGAATCATTTATGTAAAGTGTATTAGGCAGTTGGTAAGGCACTCGCGAAAGAATCTCCTTAAAACCCTTAATGGTTAATTTATTAAAAATGGTGGAGCCGAGGGTACTCGAGCGACTTAAGGAAATCGTTGAGCGCAAAGCGAGTGTTAGAGTCTAATTGGTTAAAGTATAGATTCATAAGTGACTTTGGTTTAATTCCAACTTATATGTTGTTTATAGTTTACCAGACTCGTCCCAAGCCATTTGTCACCCCCAGTTGCTCAGGCAAGTTTTCTACCCGTTATACTGTTGTTATGATGTATATATGTATATGCATTATCTTGTGATAGATGCATGTTGGTTAATTAGCAAATTTTGCGATATATTGAAGCATGCTGATATGGTATATATATGCATGTCTGTTTCGTAATCTTGATATATATCTATTCATTCAAATGCTTATAAGTTGCATAATACATATGCTAGAGATAAGCAGTAGTTGCGTATACCCTTAGTGTAGGGGACCCAAAGGTGAACATTTTCCTAAAAACCGGGAGTCGATGTTCCCGAGTATATTATATATATTTATATATATATATAGATATAGTTTTCAAAACTATGAATCGAATAAGGTTTATTCGATAACTTTATTTTATTAATTAATATTATTTTGAATATTCATTCGAGTACTCATGACTCAGTTATATTATTAATGAATATTATTTTGAATATTCATTCGAGGGCTTATGACTCCGTTTATTTTTAATGAATATTACTTTGAATATTCATTCGAGGACTTATGACTCGGTTTATTTTATTTAATGAATATTATTTTGAATATTCATTTGAGGACTAATGACTCCGATTACTTACTAATTAATATTCTTTATTTTATTAAAGAATAATGTGTCGATAATCAAACTCACTTTTGATTATTCAAATAAAGATAGTACTTTCGTATAAGTATATCTTTGGTTATTTAATATTCATTTCAAGTATAAGTTTAAAAACTTCTACTTCAATTATTTTTATAAAGATTATTCTTTATGGGAATATTAATTAAATGATAATATTCAGATATTTTCTAATATATCGGGACTGATTTACTTTATTAAATCAGCATTACTCCAAACACTCTTTAAAATGTTTTCGAGCTTCAAAATAATTTTTAAAAGTTAGAGCGGATCCCAAAACTCATTTTTTTATATTTAAGATCTTCCTTTTAAAGGGGATATAAATACTCGCTCAAAATCGGAGGGATCCGGCTCTGTGGTGCATTTTATATTCGCAACAAGGTTGCTGTTTTGGTAAACGAATTGATTACTTACCCAACGTTCGGGAAGTAAGTCCATCTATTGAGTCGGCATAAGCAACATGGGCTCAGTGGGCATCCATGAAAGTGTAAGTGGCTCAGTGGGAGTCCATCAAATGCGTAAGTGGTTGAGTGGAAGCCCAGCATAAGGTCCTATTGCGACCAGGGTGATGACCAGTGGGGAATTCGTCCATCTACTAGTAGAAAAGGTTACTTATTGGTATCTTTGCCTGATCAGCAAGATATCGGGTTTATGGCACAATTCTTTTCCTTTCCAAAAATTCATTGGATGTTACGAACTCTGTTCATACTTTACATGACAGAGGTTTTCAGGAAATGTTTAAAGAGATATATATGTGGATATATATATATCGGGACTTAATGAAGTATCTCATAACTTCATTTCATTCAATAATATTTCAAAGATTTAATCTATTCAAATCTTGTCTTGTAGTCTCATCTATGTGATGAACTGTTGAAAGCTCATTATACTTTGAACAGTGGTAGTTCAAGTAGCTTTATAAATGATATAAGTATAAGTGAAGTATTTGCTAACTACATCCCTTATTTTTGCTTATATCCAGTAAGTAATTATCTTACACTTGATAAAGGATTTTAGTAAGTTATCCATTTAGATACTTGCATTATCGTTTACACTATATATTATCTTGCGAGTTGTAATGCTCACTCTTGCTTTATTTCTTCATCACATAACAATAGTTAGGAAAGATGGTCAGACTCAAGCAGACCCAGCGCAAGAGCGTGGGAAGCGCCCCGCGCCTTCCCGTTGAGATCATAGCTGCTATAGCTGCAGAGGTAGATCTATCTGTAGATCAGACCTTCTACTTTTGGGAATCAATTATGTATAATTATAACTTATGGCAGATAATGGCAATTAATTGTAAACTTATCAAGTAATCATTTTGGATTGTAATAACTTTTAAATTGTGGATTCAAAGACTTGTACTTATTTCAATTTCATCTCTGAGACTATAACGGGTTGTGGTGTGTGTTAGTGTGGGGTCACAGCATGAGGTAATTTATTATTAATTCAGTTAAGTGATATTGTGGAAAGAAAGACCGTGACGACCCGGATCCCTGACCCCGGATCTGGGGGTGTTATAGTAGACCACATGAAAAATATTATTCTTGTGCTGCCCAAGAACTGCTCCCATTGCATAATCACTTGCATCACACATCATCTCAAAAGGTTCTATCCAATCAGGTGCCGTAATAACTGGTGCAGTAATCAAACACTTCTTGAGAGTCTCGAATGCTTCCAAGCATTCATCATCAAATTTGAAAGGCATATCTTTCTCGAGCAAGTTGCACAACGGCTTAGATATCTTAGAGAAGTCCTTGATGCCCAAGAATGATGCCTTGTTGCACCATGAAGTGACATTTTTCCCAATTAAGCACCAAATTAGTTTCCACACACCTTTTGAGCACCGAACGGAGATTATTCAAACATTCATCAAACGAATGTCCAAAGACGGAGAAGTCGTCCATGAACACTTTGACATTATTTCCAATCATATCAGATAATATTGCCAACATGCATCTCTGAAAAGTGGCAGGTGCACCACATAAGCCGAAAGAAACTCTGCGAAAAGTAAACGTTCCAAATGGACAAGTGAAAGTAGTCTTTTCTTGATCTTCTGGTTCAATGCAAATCTGATTGTAACCTGAATAGCCATCCAGAATACAATAATACTCATGACCAGCCAACCTGTCAAGCATCTGATCAATAAATGGAAGAGGGGAGTGATCCTTCCTTGTGGCTTTATTCAACTTTCTGTAGTCCATGCATACCCTCCATCATGTGACTGTTCGAATGGGGATGAGCTCGTTCTTCTCATTTGCTACCACAGTAATACCTCCTCTCTTAGGTACACATTGCACGGGGCTCACCCAAGAACTGGCAGAAATAGGATAAATGATTCCAGCATCCAGCCACTTTAGAATTTCTTTCTACACCACTTCTTTCATTATAGGATTAGTTCTTCGCTGTTGCTAAACAGTCAACTTGCTACCTTCCTCCAGCAGAATTTTATGCATATAATACGAAGGGCTGATCCCTTTTATATCTGCTATAGTCCATCCGATGGCCGATTTGAATTCTCTCAAGATCCTCAAGAGCTTGTCCTCATCACTACCTGAAAGGTCAGATGCAATAATAATAGGCAAAGTAGATGCATCACCTAAAAAAGCATACCTCAAGTGTTCAGGCAATGGTTTAAGCTCCAAAGTAGGTGCTTCCTCAATAGATGGTTTGAGCTTTCCCTCAGCATTCTTGAGATCAGTATTACCAATAGATTTAAATGGCATGTCTAGCTTTCGCTTCCAAGGAGAAACATTTAAATATTGTAGTTGCTCATTTCCTTCCCCAACTTCACTGTCAAATTCCCCCACTAAGGCTTTTTCTAAGGCATCAGACCTTAGCACATGATCAAGTTCTAAAGTTACCACAGAATCAATTAAATCCACCTTAAAACACTCCTCATCTTCTGTAGGGAATTTCATCTTATTAAATACATTGAATGCCACATCCTGATCTTGCACCCTCCTAGTAAGTTCACCTTTTTGCACATCTATCAAGGTACGGCATGTAGCCAAGAAAGGTCTTCCCAAGATTATGGGAATCTTCTTATCTTCCTCGAAATCTAGAATGACAAAGTCTGCAGGAAAGATGAGCTTATCCATCTTTACTAACACGTCCGCCACGATGCCTCGTGGGTATGTAATAGAACGATCAGCCAATTGTAGAGACATGTAGGTGGGCTTTGGATCAGGCAAATTCAGATTTTTGAAGATAGACAACGGCATCAGATTGATGTTTGCTCCCAAATCGCATAGGCAATTGTCGAATGATAACTTGCCAATAGTGCAAGGAATGGTGAAGCTATCTGGATCCTTAAGCTTTGGAGGTAATTTTTGTTACAGCACAACACTGCACTTGTAATAACCCCAAAAATTTTGGACTTTTTGTAAACCTTATGAATAATGATTTTGCTGATTATGCTGAATAAGAAAACTTTTCATGCCACACAATGTAGCAGTTCTTTTATTAATATTCTGAGGTCTTATTAGTACTCTATATGGTATATAAGTGTTTGTAAAGATCGTCAGAATCCAAATCCGAAAACTTTGATTTTTTCCCGAAAATCCACCAGATACCGAAAGAATTGAGTATAAGGTAACATGATTAAAAGGATTTAAATTCAAGGATTATAAGAGAGGATCATAAAAGGAATATAAATTATTAAGAAGGGTTTAGGGGAACCCAAGTAATATGATCCCGGGTATGATCTCTCAAACGATAAACGAGAACGAAAGTTAAGCGAACCGTAAAACAAATAAGCGACCAAGAGACAAGCTTGTACAAGAAGCCAAGGATTGTGACATCATCAAACCACAAGGAAGAGACATGTGGCAAATGGATGACATAGACATGGTGACATAAGCATGACAAATAGAGGGATTGTTGGTTGATTACAAGCCACACAAATTTTACCATGGTTAAAAGTTAATTAAGCAAAACAAAAGGAAACAACCAAGCAAAACAAATCAAAAACACAAAACACAAGTTGACTTTCCCCATTTCATGAAGAAGCTCTCAGCCAAAACCAGAGCAGCAACTTCAAACTACCATATCTCCTTCAATACTCACTCGAATAGTATGTTCTATAGCTCTTTAGAAAGGTATTGAGATGGCCTACAACTCTTGTTCACAAGTCTCGTCCAAATAAGCATGGCAAGACCCTCGTTTTGACAGTTCTTTCAATCTGACGTTTAGAAACTTCAAAACCTAACTTTGTGTTCTTGATTTCTTTGGAAAGATCAAGCTTGTAGGAGGCTCCCTAAGACTTCCTAGCTACTCTAATCACTCCAAGGAAGGTATAACACCTCCAAACCCTAACTTTACTTTAAGTATTATGATGGTTTTGATGGATATAGTAAATGAGAAGCATGATGCTTATGTGTTTAGAGTTTGGATTGGATTTGTAGTGATTTGGATGTTGAAATCTTGTTTATAGTTAATGAAACTTAAGTATAGCTAGTAGTTCATGTGTGGGGTTCTATAAATTGGAAAATCTTGAGGTTTCGGGACTGATGTAGTAAGTTTTGGATGAGGGTTGGTTGTATTGTTGGTTGTGAGTTGAATGATAGTTGTTTGGAGTGGTTTAAACTTTGGTAATCGCGTAAATATAGCCGTTGTAATGCCCGATTTACCTTAGACTGCTTTTGTTCTTAACATCAGGACCCGTGAACTCACTGTTAGGTTTTGACCATTGCCATTATTAGATAGTTTATGTTACGAGCTTCGTTTTGATATGTGGTTCACTTGAATCCGATGTGCGGTTTAGGAGAAATGACCATTTTAAGTAACGGCGTTTCGCGAATAAACCATTACCCCTCGCCTTACTTTGAAACCTTGGTTAAGGTCCTTAAATGACTAATTGGAGTATGAAACAATTATGTAAAGTGGATTAGGCAGTTGGTAGGGTACTCGCGAAAAAATCGCCTTAAAATTCTTAATGGTTAATTTATTAAAAATGGTGGAGCCGAGGGTACTCGAATGACTTTTGTGATTCGTTAAGCGTAGAAGTGACCATAAGCGAACGTTAGGGTTCAATTGGTTAAAGTCTAGTTTCTTAAGCGACCGGGGTTTAATTCCGACTTATATTGTTCTTCATAGGTTATCGGACCCACTCTAAGCTTAAGTGTTACGACCGGCATTTTATGTAATATTATTTGTGGATTTGGTATAATATTAAAGTCAAATGAAAATATATTCAATGATTGTACGCTAGTGTGAGTGAAAATTTCTGCATTATAAATTTGCTTTGTGTAGTATATGATTTTTCAAAGCAAGAGTTTATTTAATTTCTTTATTTTTGATTTATAAGGAATATTCTAAGCTTTGGAAAAATTTTCTTTTAAAAGGTATTTTGTTCACAAATTTTGAAAATGATTTTATAAAGTCTCTAAAAATCCAAGTTATTTTATGGTATAAATTTTATAACTTTTGAACTTGTATTTTATTTTATAAAAATAAATCATTATAAATTTTAGTTTTCATATTTAGAAAATTACAAGAAAGCCCTTGCATGCAAACCACCCTCTCATTCTTTTCAAGGACAAAGAGGACAATTCCAACCCCACTAACTCTTATTTCTCTAGCCAATTTCCTTCTTTACCCTTGCATATAAAATGCATCAAGTATAAGTGGAGGGATAGACTTGTCAATTCTCCTTTCCACTCAAATTTTGTCAAATCAAATACCATAAAAACAAGCAAAGACATGATCATTTTCACTCATCACTCGCACCACACTCATTCTTCTCTCCCTCCTCCTCCCTCACTCTCGGCCCTCCCTCTCTCACTCTCGGGTTTAGCCGAGAACCACCCCCTCCCCATTTTTCTTCATTCCTCCACGAAGATTCTACTCTTTATACAAGTAAATATTATTTCCCATACCATGATCACTCATATTTCAAAGAGTTTTGAGTAGAAAGTTTAAGTTTAAAGGTTGCATGTAAAGGTTTTAGTGAAACTCAAAAAACAATCTTGATTCTTATGGATTTAAGGTTGTTTTTGAGAGGACTACAATGAATGGATAAGTGCCAAGTCATGAGAAGGAAACTCTTGATGATTTAATGGTCATTTCCATCCATTTCATTCGGCCATGACCATATGGGAGCCGAATCAATGGTCCTTGAAATCATTCTTGTTGTTTTGATCAATTTTTGCATGTTTATGTGATAATGACTTGAATTTTGTGGTGAAAATTTGATAAAACTCCTTGCATGCTAAGTGATCATCTAGGTATACCTTATGCTAGGATTGCATGTCAATTTTAAGATGGAATATATGTAGAAAATGTGTTGTTTTGGTTTGAAAAACCCGAAGGCATGCATGCATGAGGATTTCTCTTAGAATGTTGTAAGATTTTGATCATTTGGAAAGATTTTGTTAGTGAGCCTTAATTTCAGTAGGTATAATGTGTTAATATTGATTTATGCTTCTTGTTGCATGGTAATAATTCGTGATTATCTTTTATAAAAATGCATACCTTGTTGTTTCAAAAGCATGAACATTTGTGATTTGTGAAGTGTAGATTCTCTTATTTTGCCATAATTGTACCTTAGGTAAGGATGATCTCACCAAGGTTATTTTGAGAATAAGGGAGTTAGTTCAGTAGAATACCATGTATAAGTCTTGGTTTAAGTATTGAGTTGTTGTTAGTTGAGTTTGTCAAGTCAAAAACCTTGGAGAATGAGAGTTATAGTTTCTGCAGAAAATCAGTTTAGTACCCTGAGGTTTAGAGTGAGTTTTGACCATGTCATTGGTGTTCACTTTGAGGCCCAAGCCACCAGAAGTTAGTATTGGGAGTATGCAAAAGGTTTTAGGAGTTGGTTGGAGGTTTGCATGTCATTTGGTTAGATGCACAAGTAAAATAACAAAATCTGGCCAGCAGGGGACAGTTTTGTTGCAACTTAGAAATATGGAGATTTGACCATGTCATGGGTAGGCCCTAATTAGGCCCTATTGGGCCTTAGTTAGAGGAAGTGTTAGAGAAGTTTTTAAATCCATAGTTCATAGGATATGAGTTAGAACCATGTGTCACAAGTTAATTCAAGTCAGGGCGTTTTATGCCCAGAAAAGCAGGGGAACCTTGGACTTTTAACTTAGGCCCAAGAAGGCCCAAGCCAGGCCCTTGAGCCACATCAAGATTGTGAGATGCCCTTAGGTCAGGAGAGTCTTGTGTAAAAGTTTTGAAGGAAAACTTGCAGTTTAAGA
The DNA here is from genome assembly GCF_009905375.1 of Apium graveolens. NCBI lineage: Eukaryota > Viridiplantae > Streptophyta > Magnoliopsida > Apiales > Apiaceae > Apium > Apium graveolens. The sequence goes on along the minus strand of NC_133654.1, from coordinate 147,625,416 downwards.
GTGCCTAATGCACTCAAGAAACTATAGTTGTCATTCTGAAATTTGCACCAGTGAGCACTATCACTTATCACATAGTTTTAGAACACTTAGAAGTGAGTATTAGGTCGACCACCATAGTTGTAAGATGGTATAAGGTCAGTAGAGAAAAAGGCACAAGTGAGGGTCAATAGGTTTTGGATAATTTAGGAAAGGCACATCGAGTTAGGGAGCCAAAATTTGAAGACTTTGTCTAGTTTAGCGACCAAAGGACTTACGTGGTGAGTCGAGATCATCCAAGCCTAGTGTTGCATTATGGTATATATGGTATTATTTGGTGTTAATATATGATATGTGAATATGTGGCTATGTGTGTGCAATTGTAATTTAAAAGTGAATATAAATTAAGTGCGTAGATGCCTAAGTGCCATCCGTGTTTAATTTCAAGTTGTAAATAGGTTAAGTTAGTGAGAATATATTATAACGAGGATTATTATTTATGTAGGATCTCGAGACGAGGGAAAACTTGCCATAAAAGTCGAGTGAAGCTCCAGTTGCTCCTACCAGTCAGACCAGACCAGCCTATCTCAAGGCAAGTGATTCAACTTGACCTTCGTATTTACTATAAACAGTTCATATATATCGATTCAATTATCCTGAGTCATTTTGATATGTTTAAATTAAGCGTATCTCTCGCTTATCTTTGAATTATATAGAAATGCCATGAACCCTCGAGTATGTATTACAAGTAGTTCAAAAGTCTTTTCATGATAGTTATATGCCATGATAAAATAAAGAGTTGTTATATTACTTGATTGATCCTCTTGATTAACATGCTGATGATTCCTAAGTATTGATATCTCATCCTGATACTTGAACCCCTATAGAACCTTACCTTGAACTCTGATAGTCAGAAACTTACCAACATGATTCCTCATTGATTGATACCCTCTTTCCTATCCTAAAGCTTGACAATTCTGATATATATATATACATCCTGAGCTAGAGATCATTACCTTAACACCCATAGTATTCGTGAAGCTTATCTTCTTAATGATCCAACACTTATACCTTGATGAGAAACCATTGCTTTGAGCCCAGTTTGGCATTACCCCTTCATATTATCCATTAGTCTCACCATATTTTCCTGTCCAAATTCTGACATATGAAAACCATTTTGGTTACCCCAATAGAGTAAAGTTTTGTGAATCATGGCCCTAAGATTTAGTACCATATTTCCCATGTTTCGAGTTGATCTATAATCCCTTAATAAAAATATTTACTGTTAAAAGAGATTTTGTTACAATTCGGCATCAGGTTTTGAAATAAATAAAATGTGGGTTTTCAGTCCCAAAGGGGGATAAATATTTTCTTGAATAGTGGATCTGGACTGAGACGCGAGTCCTTTCCACACTTATATTAGGCTTAAAAGTTGCCTAAGGATTCCCGTTAATGTTTTAGAACCCAGCGAGGTTCGGGATTACTTCGCGGCTGATCACCGGCTGTAATCCGTAGCGTCATAAAATGATTTTGATTAAGACATGATTTTAAAATTGATTTGATACAAGCAAAATGATGCCATCTCACATAGTTTTATCTCTCGTTACCTTTGGTTATGTCTTTCCATTGTCATTCTTTAAAGTATATCTCAATTTATGTTTTGTGTCGTACTGTTAGCACTTGTTGAGCATTTGGCTCACTCCTTGCTTTAACCTGATATTACAGCTAGCAGCTATGGTTAGATTCAAGCAGACTGCCCGTAAGACCTGTGATGTTGATGCTTATGTTCGAGCTCAGGTAGAATAAGTAATAATAGTTGTGTGAGGACTCGGTATTTGTAACCAGATGTAATAGTTGGTAGTGTTGGGCTGTTCCAAACCCTAAACTGTAAGATCTTGGATTTGGTTGTGTATTATTCATTAAAATGATGTAATAGCTATATTTATTTTGCTGTTTAAGTTGGGGGTGTGACAGTTTTTGGTATCAGAGCTACGGTTTAGAGTCCCTGGACAGCCCAAAAAGGTTATAGGATTTGTGTGTAGGTTATAGATATTATGCGAGAGAGTAGGTTAAGTAAATTATTATTAATACTCCTCTTATTGGTTGTCAGCAAAGGGCGCATTCCTCGTCATCCTCTGGGTCGGACGACACTATTGCTTTCTCCGTGTATGCTAAGTTGAGGCGCGAGTTCGACATGCTTCAGGGCAAGTACGACCGACTGATAGACCGACTGAAGAACGTGTATCCGGACAGCCGAAACTACGAAGGGAAGCCCAAGGAGCAGATGACTGCGAGACTTGAGACCTTGGTTCAGTACGTCAACACTAAGCTTGAGGAGATGCCAGCGCACCGGGACCGCACCAGCCAGTATGTCATTCAGATGGTGGCGGATGAGCTCCAGAGCATTGTGAAGACGCTTCGAGAGGAAAAGACTACCAAGCCCCGTTCAGATGGAGTGGAGCCTTAGTTCTTTCCATTTAACTTTCATGTTGTTGTACTATCAGACTCTATGGAATCCCCAGTTGTTTCCGTTTTTCCTTTAAATAAGCCTGTTATTACGAGAAACAGACTATGTCCCAATCCTATGTACTGTGACCTTTAAAATTTCAATAATTATGTGCTATTGTTCCATTTGCTCTCAACTGTTATTTAATTTTTTTATCATCATATCTGCTTAATTTGGAAACTTGACCCCATATGTAAATGAGAATGCCATGCGATACCCTCGAATCATTTTATCATTCATATCTGTTTTGACACAACTCTTATTTCAGGATCATGCCTCCTCAAAAAGAAGAACCCAACAACCACCTCCACCACAGACCCAAATATTCTTCGACTACTGGAAACCTTGCAACAGCAAACCAATGCTATAGCTCAACAACAACTAACTCTTCAACAACGAATTGAAAACCAAGATAACCGTGAGCCACACCAACCACCTGAACCACCAGTACCACCTAGACAAATTGTCACTTTCAAGGCTTTTCAGAATGTGAATCTACCTGTATTTCACGATACCACTGATCCAGTGATAGCTAACACATGGATCAAGGAGATGGAAAGGGCTTTTGAGTTGGTACAGTTAGGAGACGATCAGAAGACGACGTATGCTACTTACTTCTTGAAGGGAGAAGTCATCTATTGGTGGGAATCAGTAAAGGCTATGGAAGTCACTCAGCAGGTTTCTTGGGAGAGATTTAAGAAGTTATTTCTGGACAAGTATTACCCTAAGCACATGCAGAATCAGATGGAGCTAAAATTTCTTGAGTTGAAGGAAGGGAACATGACTGTATTGGAGTATGAGAAGAAGTTTACTGAGTTGTCAAGGTTTGTGACAAAGTATATCAGCACTGAGGAGGAGAAAGCAAAGAAATTTCAGCAAGGATTAGAGCCTTGGATCAGAGATAGGGTGGCTATGTTTGAGCTTGAAACTTATGCGGGAGTAGTACAGAAAGTTGCTCTGATTGAGAATAATGGGATGCAGTCAAGGAAAGAGAGGGATAACAAGAAGAGGAAGGTTCCATTTTATGGAGAAAAGTCTGAAGCCGGAAGTTCGCAAGATCAGAATATAAAGAGGATTGGTTTCCAGAAGGGCGGAAATTTTCAAAAGAAGGGAAATTTGGGCAAAAGGCAAGAATCAAAAGGGAACAACCAGGCAAGCCAAGGGCAAGTTGGAGAAAACAGGTTCCAGAGACCGGAATACAAGCACTGTGGAAGAAGGCACCCCGGAGTATGCAATAAGCTAAGCATGACCTGTTATAGGTGCAATCAGAAGGGACATTTGGCAAATGAGTGCAAGATGTCGAAGCCAGGAGTTACGTGCTACAAGTGTGGGAAGACTGGACACATAGCTAGGGAGTGCAAGGCAACCGGACCAGTCAAAGCTTTGATGAATGTGGCAAGTACCAGTGCAAGCGTGCCAGCTGAGGTATTGGCATTACCTCCACCACCCGCCCCAACCCCGCAAGCAACAGCAAGGACATTTGATTTGAAGATGAAGGATGCTGTACAGAATTCGGAAGTGATAGCAGTTACACTTTTACTCAATAATGTCAAAGCTAAAGTATTGATTGATTCAGGAGAAACAAGATCTTTCATATCAGAATCTTTTGTTGATAAGCTCCAATGTGATAAAATGGTTATGAGTGAGGTAGTAAATGTGGTAATTGCGAACCAAGAGAAGATTCCTGTGAATTAATTTTGTCCAAAGTGTGAGATTGATATTTCGAGGTATAAGCTCTCAGCCGACTTGATACTCTTCAAGTTGGCAGAGTTTGATATAATTTTAGGAATGGATTGGTTAGGAGAGAATAGCGCTCAGATAAATTGTAAGACCAAGAGAGTGTATTTAAAGACGAAGAGTGGAGAAAAGGTAGTATTTAAGGGGCAGAGGCAAGAGCAACTATTTCTTACAATTGTTCAGGCTAAGAAGCTACTTAGAAAAGGTTGTGAGTCGTTCCTAGCTTATGTAGTGGGTTCAGAAAAAGGCAGCCCCAGCGTGGAAGATATTCCTGTAGTTAACGAGTTCCCCGATGGGTTTCCCGACGAACTACCAGGCTTACCACCAGATCGACAAATTAAGTTCGAAATCAACCTTGCTCCAGGCACGGAACCAGTTTCAAAGGCCCCATATAGGATGGCACCAGCAGAAATGAAAGAGTTGGCGAGCCAGCTACAAGAATTATTGGATAAGGGAGTGATACGGCCAATTGCGTCGCCATGGGGAGCACTTGTTCTGTTTGTAAAGAAGAAAGATGGGAGTATGCGATTATGCATAGATTATCCAGAGTTGAATAAGGTAACGATCAAGAACCGCTACCCGCTACCAAGGATAGATGACCTTTTTGATCAGTTGAAGGGAGCAAAATGATTTTCGAAGATTGATTTGAGATCGGGATACCATCAATTAAAGATCAAAGAAGAAGATATTCCTAAGACCACATTCAGGACCAAATATGGGCATTATGAATTCCTAGTAATGCCGTTTGGATTGACCAACGCTCCGGCCGCATTTATGGATATGATGAATCGGGTATTTAAGAAGTATTTGGACAAATTTGTCGTGGTATTCATTGATGACATCCTTATTTATTCTAAGTTGGAAGAAGAACATAAGCAGCACCTCTGGATAGCATTGGAGATACTCCGACAAGAGAAGTTGTATGCCAAGTTTACCAAATGTGAGTTTTGGTTAAAGGAAGTTCAATTTTTGGGGCATGTTATTGGAAATGAGGGAGTTAAAGTGGATCCGGCAAAGATTGAGGCAGTTATGAGTTGGGAGAGGCCAAAGACTCCTACGGAAGTGCGAAGTTTTCTAGGATTGGCCGGATACTATAGAAGATTCATCAAGGATTTCTCGAAGATCGCCACGTCATTGACCAAGTTAACCAGAAAGAATCAAAAGTTTGAATGGAGTGCAGAATGTGAAGATAGCTTTCAAGAGTTAAAGCAGAAGTTGGTAACAGCTCCGGTGTTGGTACTTCCAGTTGATCAAGGGAATTTTGTAATATTCAGCGACGCTTCACATAAGGGTTTGGGTTGTGTGTTGATGCAACACAGTAAAGTGATCGCATATGCGTCAAGACAGTTGAAGCCGCATGAGTTAAAGTACCTGACGCATGACTTGGAACTAGCCGCCATAGTGTTCGTACTTAAGATTTGGAGAGATTACCTTTACGGAGAGAAGTGTGAAATCTACACGGATCACAAGAGTTTAAAGTACATTTTTACTCAGAAAGAGCTCAATATGAGGCAGAGGAGATGGCTGGAATTGATCAAGGACTATGACTGCTCGATAAATTACCATCCTGGAAAGGCGAACGTAGTGGCCGATGCTCTGAGTAGGAAGGAGAGATTGAATATGAGGATAACATCAAAAGAGTTATCTGAAGAAATCGAAAAATTGGAATTGGAACTTTGTGCTTATGGAAAAGTCGAGAAAGTTTGTCGTGCAATGACCTTTCAGCCAACACTAGTGGAAAAGATAAAGAAGTGTCAAGAGGAAGTAATGGAAAAAGAGAAGAATCAGTTATCTGGAGAGGAGATTAATACTCAAAGGGATGAGCAAGGGATACTAAGGTTTTCTTCCAGAATATGGATTCCCCATGTACCTGAATTAAAGAATGAGATCCTCCATGAAGCCCACAATTCAAAATTTTCAATCCACCCGGGAAGCACGAAGATGTATCGAGACTTAAAGAAGAACTTTTGGTGGCCAAATATGAAGCGAGACGTGGCAGAATGGGTTGCGAAGTGCTATACTTGTCAGAAAGTAAAGGCAGAACATCAACGACCAAGCGGATTAATTCAGCCCCTGAAGATTCCATAATGGAAATGGGAAAATATCGTTATGGACTTTATAGTAGGACTACCGCGAACGAAATCCGGACATGACGCAATATGGGTTATAGTTGATCGTCTTACGAAGTCGGCGCATTTCCTTCCAATAAATGAGAAGTCATCACTAGACAAGTTGGTTCATCTGTATGTGCGCGAAATCGTACTAAGGCATGGAGTACCCGTATCAATAGTTTCAGACAGTGATCCCCGATTTAACTCATGATTCTGGAAGCAATTTCAGGAATGTCTTGGCACAAAGTTGAATATGAGCACGGCGTATCACCCGCAGACTGATGGCCAGAGTGAAAGGACGATTCAAATAATTGAAGACATGTTGCGCAGTTGTGCAATCGATTTTGTAGGAAGTTGGGATGACCATTTGCCGTTGATTGAATTCTCTTACAATAACAGCTATCATTCCAGTATCGGCATGCCACCATACGAAGCTTTGTACGGGCGAAAATGTAGATCACCAACAAGTTGGGATGAAGTAGGAGAAGGAAGAATTCTCGGCTCGGATTTGGTACAACAGTTGCATGACTCGGTCAAGTTAATACAGAAAAGGTTGCTTGCTGCTCAAGATAGACAGAGGAAGTATGCGGATCCAGCGCGTAAGGATGTTCAATTCCAAATTGGCGAAGCTGTGTTACTGAAGGTGTCACCTAGAAAAGGGTTGATGAGATTTGGTAAGAAAGGGAAGTTAGCACCTAGATACATAGGTCCTTTTGAGATTTTGAGTCAAGTAAGAAAGGTGGCCTACGAGTTGGCCTTACCACCTCAGTATCAGCATGTGCATAATGTGTTCCGTGTGTCGTTGCTTAAGAAGTACAATCCTGACGTTAGCCATGTGATAGAATATGAACCTGTAGAAATTCAGGCAGACCTGTCATTTGTGGAGCAACCGGTTAAAATACTCGACTGGCAAGTAAAGAGTCTTAGAAATAAGTCAGTAAAGTTAGTAAAAGTACTTTGGAGGAACCTTAAGGTCGAAGAGTCGACTTGGGAGTTAGAGTCTGATATGCGTTCCCGGCATCCTCATCTTTTCTCCTAGATTCTGGGGACAGAATCCCTTAAGGGGGAGAGGATGTTACGACCGGCATTTTATGTAATATTATTTGTGGATTTGGTATAATATTAAAGTCAAATGAAAATATATTCAATGATTGTACGCTAGTGTGAGTGAAAATTTCTGCATTATAAATTTGCTTTGTGTAGTATATGATTTTTCAAAGAAAGAGTTTATTTAATTTCTTTATTTTTGATTTATAAGGAATATTCTAAGCTTTGGAAAAATTTTCTTTTAAAAGGTATTTTGTTCACAAATTTTGAAAATGATTTTATAAAGTCTCTAAAAATCCAAGTTATTTTATGATATAAATTTTATAATTTTTGAACTTGTATTTTATTTTATAAAAATAAATCATTATAAATTTTAGTTGTCATATTTAGCAAATTACAAGAAAGCCCTTGCATGCAAACCACCCTCTCATTCTTTTCAAGGACAAAGAGGACAATTCCAACCCCACTAACTCTTATTTCTCTAGCCAATTTCCTTCTTTACCCTTGCATGTAAAATGCACCAAGTATAAGTGGAGGGATAGACTTGTCAATTCTCCTTTCCACTCAAATTTTGTCAAATCAAATACCATAAAAACAAGCAAAGACATGATCATTTTTACTCATCACTCACACCACACTCATTCTTCTATCCCTCCTTCTCCCTCAATCTCGGCCCTCCCTCTCTCACTCTCGGGTTTAGTCGAGAACCACCCCCTCCCCATTTTTCTTCATTCCTCCACCAAGATTCTACTCTTTATACAAGTAAATGTTACTTCCCATACCATGATCACTCATATTTCAAAGAGTTTTGAGTAGAAAGTTTAAGTTTAAAGGTTGCATGTAAAGGTTTTAGTGAAACTCAAAATACAATCTTGATTCTTATGGATTTAAGGTTGTTTTTTAGAGGACTACAATGAATGGATAAGTGCCAAGTCATGAGAAGGAAACTCTTGATGATTTAATGGCCATTTCCATCCATTTCATTCGGCCATGACCATATGGGAGCCGAATGAATGGTCCTTGAAATCATTCTTGTTGTTTTGATCAATTTTTGCATGTTTATGTGATAATGACTTGAATTTTGTGGTGAAAATTTGATAAAACTCCTTGGATGCTAAGTGATCATCTAGGTATACCTTATGCTAGGCTTGCATGTCAATTTTAAGATGGAATATATGTAGAAAATGTGTTGTTTTGGTTTGAAAAACCCGAAGGCATGCATGCATGAGGATTTCTCTTAGAATGTTGTAAGATTTTGATCATTTGGAAAGATTTTGTTAGTGAGCCTTAATTTCAGTAGGTATAATGTGTTAATATTGATTTATGCTTCTTGTTTCATGGTAATAATTCGTGATCTTTTATAAAAATGCATACCTTGTTGTTTCAAAAGCATGAAGATTTATGATTTGTGAAGTGTAGATTCTCTTGTTTTGCCATAATTGTACCTTAGGTAAGGATGATCTCACCAAGGTTATTTTGAGAATAAGGGCGTTAGTTCAGTAGAATACCATGTATAAGTCTTGGTTTAAGTATTGAGTTGTTGTTAGTTGAGTTTGTCAAGTCAAAAACCTTGGAGAATGAGAGTAATAGTTTCTGCAGAAAATCAGTTTAGTACCCTGAGGTTTAGAGTGAGTTTTGACCATGTCATTGGTGTGCACTTTGAGGCCCAAGCCACCAGAAGTTAGTATTGGGAGTATACAAAAGGTTTTAGGAGTTGGTTGGAGGTTTGCATGTCATTTGGTTAGGTGCACATGTAGAATAACAAAATCTGTCCAGCAGGGGACAGTTTTGTTGCAACTTAGAAATAGGGAGATTTGACCATGTCATGGGTAGGCCCTCATTAGGCCCTATAGGGCCTTAGTTAGAGGGAGTGTCAGAGAAGTTTTTCCAGCCATATTTCATAGGATATGAGTTAGAACCATGTGTCACAAGTTAATTCAAGTCAGGGCGTTTTCTGCCTAGAAAAGCAGGGGAATCTTGGACTTTTAGCTTAGGCCCAAGAAGGCCCAAGCCAGGCCCTTGAGCCACATAAATATTTTGAGATGCCCTTAGGTCAGGAGAGTCTTGTGTAAAAGTTTTGAAGGAAAACTTGCAGTTTAAGAGTGCCTAATGCACTCAAGAAACTATAGTTGTCATTCTGAAATTTGCACCAGTGAGCACTATCACTTATCACATAGTTTTAGAACACTTAGAAGTGAGTATTAGGTCGACCACCATAGTTGTAAGATGGTATAAGGTCAGTAGAGGAAAAGGCACAAGTGAGGGTCAATAGGTTTTGGATAATTTAGGAAAGGCACATCGAGTTAGGGAGCCAAAATTTGAAGACTTTATCTAGTTTAGCGACCAAGTGACTTAAGTGGTGAGTCGAGATCATCCAAGCCTAGTGTTGCATTATGGTATATATGGTGTTATTTGGTGTTAATATATGATATGTGAATATCTGGCTATGTGTGTGCAATTGTAATTTAAAAGTGAATATAAATTAAGTGCGTATAGGCCTAAGTGCCATCCGTATTTAATTTCAAGTTGTAAATAGGTTAAGTTAGTGAGAATATATTATAATGAGGATTATTATTTATGTAGGATCTCGAGACGAGGGAAAACTTGCCATAAAAGTCGAGTGAAGCTCCAGTTGCTCCTACCAGTCAGACCAGACCAGCATATCTCAAGGCAAGTGATTCAACTTGACCTTCGTATTTACTATAAACAGTTCATATATATCGATGCAATTATCCTGAGTCATTTTGATATGTTTAAATTAAGCGTATCTCTCGCTTATCTTTGAATTATATAGAAATGCCATGAACCCTCAAGTATGTATTGCAAGTAGTTCAAAAGTCTTTTCATGATAGTTATATGCCATGATAAAATAAAGAGTTGTTATATTACTTGATTGATCCTCTTCATTAACATGCTGATGATTCCTAAGTATTGATATCTCATCCTGATACTTGAACCCCTATAGGATCTTACCTTGAACTCTGATAGTCAGAAACTGACCAACATGATTCCTCATTGATTGATACCCTCTTTTCTATTCTAAAGCTTGACAATTCTGATATATATACATCCTGAGCTAGAGATCATTACCTTAACACCCATAGTATTCGTGAAGCTTATCTTCTTAATGTTCCAACACCTGTACCTTGACGAGAAACCATTGCTTTGAGCCCAGTTTGGCATTACCCCTTCATATTATCCATTAGTCTCACCATATTTTCCTGTCCAAATTCTGACATATGAAAACCCTTTTGGTTACCCCAATAGTGTAAAGTTTTGTGAATCAAGGCCCTGAGATTTAGTACCATATTTCCCATGTTTCGAGTTGATCTATAATCCCTTAATAAAAATATTTACTGTTAAAAGAGATTTTGTTACAATTCGGCATCAGCTTTTGAAATAAATAAAATATGGGTTTTCAGTCCCAAAGGGGGATAAATGTTTTCTTGAATAGTGGATCTGGACTGAGACGCGAGTCCTTTCCACACTTATATTAGGCTTAAAAGTTGCCTAGGGATTCCCGTTAATGTTTTAGAACCCAGCGAGGTTTGGGATTACTTCGCGGCTGATCACCGGCTGTAATCCGTAGCATCATAAAATGATTTTGATTAAGACATGATTTTAAAATTGATTTGATACAAGCAAAATGATGCCATCTCACATAGTTTTATCTCTCATTACCTTTGATTATGTCTTTCCATTGTCATTCTTAAAATTATATCTCAATTTATGTTTTGTGTCGTACTGTTAGCACTTGTTGAGCATTTGGCTCACTCCTTGCTTTAACCTGATATTACAACTAGTAGCTATGGTTAGATTCAAGCAGACTGCCCGTAAGACCTGTGATGCTGATGCTTATGTTCGAGCTCAGGTAGAATAAGTAATAATAGTTGTGTGAGGACTCGGTATTTGTAACCAGATGTAATAGTTGGTAGTGTTGGGCAGTTCCAAACCCTAAACTGTAAGATCTTGGATTTGGTTGTGTATTCTTCATTAAAATGATGTAATAGCTATATTTATTTTGTTGTTTAAGTTGGGGGTGTGACATTAAGTCTATCCGGGAACACTCAGGCAAGTTTTCTACCCGTTATACTGTTATTGTGATGTAAATATATGTAAATGCATTATCTTGTGATAAGTGCATGATTGTTATTAGTTAATTTTGCGATATATTGGAGCATGCTGATATGGTATATATGCATATCTGTTTCGTAATCTTGATATCTAATTGTTGATTCAAATGCTTATAAGTTGCATAATACCTATACTAGAGATAAGCAGTAGTTGCGTATACCCTTAGTATAGGGGACCCAAAGATGAACATTTTCTAAACCGGGAGTCGATGTTCCCGAGTATAATATATATTTATATATATATTGATATAGTTTTCAAAACTATTAATCGAATAAGGTTTATTCGATAACTTTATTTTATTTAATGAATATTATTTTGAATATTCATTCGAGGACTTATGACTCCGCTTATTTTATTTAGTGATTATTATTTCGAATATTCATTTGAGGACTTATGACTCCGCTTACTTTATTTAATGAATATTATCTTGAATATTCATTCGAGGACTTATGACTCCGCTTATTTTATTAAATAATATTCTTTATTTTATTAAAGAATAATGTTTCGATAATCAAACTTATTTTCGATTATTCAAATAAAGATCGTACTTTCGTATAAGTATATCTTTGGTTATTTATTATTCATTTCAAGTATGAGTTTTAAAACTTCTACTTCAATTATTTTTATAGAGATTATCCTTTATGGGAATATTATTTAAATAATAATATTCAGATATTTTCTAATATATCGGGACTGATTTATTTCATTAAATCAGCATTACTCCAAACATTCTTAAAAATGTTTTCGAGTCTTCAAACTGATTTTTAAAAGTTAGAGCGGATCCCAAAACTCGTTTTCAAATTTAAGATCTTGCTTTTTGAAGGGGACTTGAATACTCGCTCAAAAATCTAAGGGATCCGGCTCTGTGGTGTATTTTATATTCGCAACGAGGTTGCTGTTTTGATAAATGAATTGATTACTTACCCAACGTTCGGGAAGTAAGTCCATCTATTTGAGTCGGCATAAGCAACATGGGCTCAGTGGGCGTCCATAAAAGTGTAAGTGGCTCAGTGGGAGTCCATCAATGCGTAAGTGGCTGACTGGCAGTCCAACATAGGTCCTAATGCGGCCAGGGTGATGACCAGTGGGGAATTCGTCCATCTACTAGTAGAAAAGGTTACTTATTGGTATCTTTCCCTGATCAGCAAGATATCAGGTTGATGCCAAGGTTTTCTCCTTTCCGAATTCATTGGATATTGCAACTCTGTTTATAATTTTCATAACAGAGGTTTTCAAGGAGTGTATGAAATGTATATATATATAGGTGTATATATATATCGGGACTTAATGAAGTATCTCGTAACTTCATTTCTTTCAAATGATATTTCAAAGATTGAATATATTCAAGTCTTATCTTGTAGTCTCATCAGTGTGATGAACTTTTGAAACTAATTATAACTTGAACGGTGGTAGTTCAAGTAGTATTCGGAAAAGATATAAGTATATTGGAGTATCTTGTAACTTCATCTTTTAAACTTATATCTAGTAAATGATTATCTTATGCATGTCAAAGATTTTCAGAAAAACATTGAGACAAGGTTAGATATATAAGATCACCTTGCAACGATATTTTTATACAGTTATAAACTGGAACTATGTGTATATTATACATGGCAGAGGATTTCAAAGATTTTGAAAAGTATATAAGTATATATACTGAATATTTTGTGACTTCGTCGCATTAAGATATCAAACTTGGTTCATTTCTTCTTGACCAAGACTTTCATGAGTACTATGAGAATGCTCATATATTGTTAATTATTATACATATTATTTCGGTGGGCTTGTTGCTCACCCTTGCTTTCTTCTTTCATGACACAACAACAGATAGACAAGATGAACAGGACCAAGCTCCCAATTCGTGAGCGGATAGGAAACGTTCCGCAGTTTCCTGTAGGCGTTGATGCCGTTGTAGCTGAGGTAGGAACTACCAATAGGCTAGGCTTTCAACTTTTGTTGTACCAGACGTATATATATTTATGAATTGTAATAATGGCAAATAATATGTAAATTTATTCAGAAACCCTTTTGAGGTGTAATGACTTATAATTGTGGAATAAAATGACTTGTGTTATTTTTTGGTATTCATCTCTGAGACTATAACTTGTGGTGTGTGTGTATATTGTGGGGTCACCGTACGTAGTAGATGATTGTTTATTAAGAATTAGGTGTTATTAAGGGAAATGGATCTCGTGACAACCCGGATCCCCGATCCCGGATTTCGGGGAGTTACAGAAATGGTATCAGAGCTAAGCGTTATAAACCTCAGAGATGATGTGACGTTAAGATAAGAAGTTCACTAAGATAATAAGAACTCTTGCCAAGTTCATAGTCAGACTACCTAACGTAGTACTGACAGTTAAAACCCTTATGGGAACCCTTATAAATATCGTGATAGAAGCGTGGTTCGTTATCGTATATGGTAGTGGGACTCCGAACCCTGAAGTTCAAGAGCAATAATATGATGATGTTTTCTATATATTGGGGATCAGATTGTGGATCCAATAGAGTGTCCTAACGAGGGACCGGATGATGTTCATATTGAGGATGTAGCGGTTGAGGATGTTGTCCTAGAAGGGATTGTTGCTGAGGAGGATCCCGTGGGGGATCCTGAAAAGAATGAATAAAGGACCACTGAGGAATTGATAACCATGGTTAGGGAAACTACCAGAGTTAGGATTGGTCGGTCACTACCGGAGGTTCGTTCAAGTTCGTAAAGATAGTAGCCCATTTAACGCGGCTTACTCATAAGACTGAGAAGTTCGAATGGACAGAGAAATGCGAGAACAGCTTTCAAGAACTGAAGCAAAGGTTGGTGACGGCTCCTATGTTGGCGTTGCCGGATGGAAAAGGAGATTTTGTGATTTGTAGTGACGCTTCACATAAGGAATTGGGGTGCTTCTTATACAGCACAACAAGGTAATCGCGTACGCATCAAAATAATTAAGGGAATATAAAATTTGATATCCCCACCCATGAGCTTGGGCTCGTGGCAATAGTTTTGCCCTAAAGATTGGAGGCACTACTTGTATGGAGAGAAGTGCGAGATTTACACAAGCCATAAGTGCTCTAGTGTATTTTCACGCAGAAAGAGCTCAACTTGCGCCAGAGGAGGTGGTTAGAGCTAATCAAGGATTACGATTATGAGATTCTTTATCATCCAGGGAAAGCCAAAATGGTGGCTAATGCCCTTAGTATAAAGGAGAGACTTAAGATGAAAATGTCTTTGGGAGAGTTGATAAGAGATTTTGAGAAAAAGGAAATAGAAGTGAAGGTAACCGGAGCCGGTACCGAAACGTTGTTTGAGATTGTAATACAGCCCAAATTATCAAAAAAGATCATATTGTGCCAAGAAAAAGTGATGAATGAAGGCAGAGAGTCAATGACTGGAGAAGAGATTAATACCAAGAAAGATGATAAAGGAATAACGAGGTATTCCTGCTGAATTTGGGTTCCAAACGTTTAAGAGCGTAAGGACTCGATCTTAGATGAAATCCATAGCTCGTGGAATAAGATTTAGGGCAAACCCCGAATGTGATAGTCAGGGAGGTTGCCATTAAGAAAGAAGGAGCCCATAACATAATGAAGTGGAAAACAAGGATTTTAACGTATAAGATAACCCCAAGTATGGGAGAAGGATGAAACATTTCATACTAAGGAAACAGAAAGTCGAGTAAGGAAAGGAGACTTGAGACGGTACTCCTATACGGCAATTCATGGACCTGTCTAAAAAGAACTTAGACTATTATCCCCAACCACCACCCTGAGGAGACAATGCGATGGGAAATTCTTTCAGGACCTTTAAGTCGCTAAGCTCTCAGAGTTCCAAGGAATAAGCAAACCCAGTAGAGGCGATAGCCTGGCTAAAGGAAATATAGGAATCATTTGAGATTCTAAATGATGGACGAATCACAAAAGTCTGTTTTTGTCACTTACCCTCCTAAGAGAGAGGCCACCCGCTGGTGAAAGGCCAAGAAAGGCACGGAGCCAGAGGTTATAATAAACTGACTAAAGTTTAGTCAATTATTTCGGGAAAGTACTTCCCAAGGTTATGGAAATAGTGTAAAAGCTTTAGAGCCAAAACAAAGGCGGACGAGTATGATAAATTATGAATCTAAGATTGTAAAAGTTGTCAAGATTTGTTCTGAGGACTAGAATCCCAGAACGACGTGATGTTTGAAGTCAATGATTAGTGGGTTCATGAAATGATTGCAAGAGAGAGGTAGATAAAAAAGAAACTGAAGTGGAAAGGAATATAAAGGCAATAGAGTTGGAGGAATGATAAGGGAGTTAGATACGAGGAAACCCTAAAGACTCGTAGCAATAGAAATAGAAAAGTATGTAATCGTTAGGATGATAGTGATTCACCATGAGTTACAGCTGATGGATGAAGGCATGAAAGATACATATATTTTATCCCCTTTAAGTTGGGAGGATTCGAGGAAACCTTGAGATAGTCCGAAGGATAAACAAGGAGACGCGGATAGACTGAGGAGATAAGAAAGTAAGAAATTAGGAAAATTGGATGAAGGAAGTGACCTTCAAGAAAGTGAAGTGTAAGACCGGGGGCATGATACCCAGAAAGGGAGACGCCAGGTATGAAAGATATCCCAACATTGAGATGACTGTTAAGATAAACAACAAAAGTAAATAAGGATTTATTAAGAAGAAGTTCACGTTGAACACGACCAATATCTTCTAGAACATCCATGTTATCATTACTAAATCAGGCAAGAAAAGCGGATAACCGTTGTTATCTTTTGGAGGCCATATTGATTGACCTCATTTTGAATACAGATGTTATTATGAAATTAGGCATATACTATCGAGATGGGAATGATTGAATAAGACACCCTTATCAGGGATACATGACTTGATTTATCTATGGAAGGATGCAAGTTCCTTTTTAAAAAAAGGTGGAATTAAGGATGCAACCTCGATAACTTGAGATGAACCATAGAGGAATGCATAAAGGTTGGCATTTCACCCTTAATAGGGACATTATGAGTTGGGTAGTATGGAACAAAGGACTAAGGTATCAACAACCTTTAAAGATCAGTAGAGAAATTTTTCAAAAGTACTTAAATAATGGTTCTAGTATTAGTAAATGGTATCTTGATATGCCCTGTACCTAGGGAGTACCCGATGAAGAATTTAAGGATAACCTTACAGGTTTTACAAGGAAAAAGGTAATATTCAAAGTTCTCAAGAATAGAAATTTTGATAAAGAAATATGACATAATAATAATAATAATGCCAGGTGGGCACGTATTGAACCATAAGAAAGTATAGATCGACCCAATGAAGGTCGAGATTGGTGAAAATGAGAAGGACCCAAGATAAGAGATATCCTAAGTATGATCGAGAGTCAGTCGTGACAATGTTCACATCTAAAGACTAAGGCAATGACTTATGGAAAAAATGGTGTTTTTCTTCTCACCAGGACTTAAGAAAAGCATTTTCACATAAGCAGTGATTGAAATGAGGTAGAAAATTTATTTAGAGGTGGTTAAAAAATGACATTGATTGTAAGGAAATTTTACTATCAGGAAAGGTCAAAGAGGTGGCCGACACTTTAAGTGTAAGAGGACAATTATAAGCACACGTGGCAGAGGAATACAGTGATGATGGTTAAAGCCGTGAAGGTTGTATTATGGTTTGAAAGATTGACATTTCTTCTGATGATTGTACGATACTCAACCGTAATAGTAGTTTGGTAAAGATTTAATTCATGTTAGCACTGTGAGCGGGCTATCTATTTTAGAAGGTCCTATCTTGAGATAAGCCAGGACCATGTTACGAGAGGAATAAATGAACCTTTGAGCTTCATGTCTCCTAATAAAGACATATGGTTAATAATGGTATTAACCTGCTATCATTGCTTTGATTGAAACTCTTCTGCAATTTTATCTGCTTCATGTAATGAAAGTACGTCAAGATCTGGAGTGTTCTTCATGAATTATGAATGGTGATTATTTAACTCCTTAGAAGAATTTGATACGACAGGTATGGACTCCGTATGGTTAGCTATTAAGATTCCAAGGAAAACGAATGAAGACAGTAGGTCAGTGGTGGACCATAGTAATGTAGCAACGATTCTTTGAATAATGAGCCGATTACAACCGTGAGAGTTGTAGTGTAATGGATTTTGAGATTGGGTACCACTAATCGGGTTGTGGTGATGTATAAGTAATTATCGGTAGACTAACTAAGGCGATCATTTACCTATGATATATTTATTCCTTCTTATCGATAAAGAGTAGTATTATTATACGAAGAAGGTTACGGAATAGCAATGGATTCTAGTAACTATGACGTCTAGAATGAAATCCGAGATTCGATTTTTGCTGTCAAGGGAGTTTCAAAGGTCATTGAGTATAAGCTCGAGGAAGAGCATGGGTCCATAGAATGATAGACAGAATAGAAAAAATATTTAAGCATGTGAAATGCGATGTGATAATACTGGATATTGATATAGATATATATGTTTTATTCTCTTGTGACAAACCTCCATAGTTCAGAGGTAGATTCCAAGCCAGATCTTTTGTGGTAGTATTTTTTTTATATATACAATTCTCTTCAATTCGTTCTTTTCTTTTCATTTTGTATAAGCTGAGAAGAACAACCCTTCCAAAAGGGGAGGTATTGCTGAATGACTATCTATCTGTGTGATAGAAGCCTAGTAGGATACCATCGATTGTTTTATTGCTTGTCAAGTACTAAAGGCTGGCCACCTTCTATACTAACTATGCAATAGAACAAGTGTTCATGATCATAGTGATCTCTCAACAAATTCCTTTACTTCTATATGATTGATCAAACTTTGGAAAATAGAAACAGCTGAAAAAGGAGTAGTAAAGTTATGGTGGTATTCGAAATGGAAACACGTTCGTGATACTAAGGTTGACGTGGTTATTAAAAGGTTATAGAACGCTAACGAGTAAAAGTGTAACCAGTATAGTATTATGTACGGAAGATAGTAACGACTACGAACTGGAAAAGAATGGGTATCGAGAAGCAAAAGCTATATTCTATGATGAGAGTCTGTGCAATAGACTTGAAAGAATTTGGAATAGTCACTTAGCACGTATCGAGTTTTCTTACAATGATAGATGATATGTCAATATTGGGATGTCGCCTTATGAGATCCTTGAGGGAACACAATGTCGATATCCCTTATGTTAGGATGAAGTTGTAGAGCACAAGATGCTCGGACCCGCCGTAGTCCAAAGGACTAAGGATATAATAGATCTAATCAGAGGACGGTTGGTAGTAGCCCAAGATGGACATAAGAAGTATGTTGATTTGACACGAAAGGACAAAGAATAGGAAGTAGGGGACCCAGTGTTGTTATAGGTATTCCCTTGGAAAGGATGGATGAGGTTTGGAAAGAAAGGAAAGCTAAGCCCACGAATTGTTGGACCCTTTGATATATTAAGACATATTGGGAATTAGCATATGAGCTAGCCCAACCCCCGAACCTGTAGCAAGTTCATAACGTGTTTCACATATCAATGTTAAGGAAGTGTAATCCGGATGCCAAACATATAGGGGCATATGAGCGCATAGACATGCAACCAAACGTAACCTATATGGAGCAACCAGGTTGGGTTATAGATCGAAAAGGAACAAGTGCTTAGGAGAAGGGTTATCAAACTAGGCAGAGTTTGTTGGTAGAACCACAATGTGGGAAAATTTACTTGAGAGTTAGAAAGTGTAATGCTAAGAGAGCATCCCTATTCATTTTCTATCCGATTCCGGGACGGAATCCTTTTAAGGAGGGGAGACTGTAATAACCCCAAAAATTTTGGACTTTTTGTAAACCTTATGGATAGTGATTTTGCTGATTATGCTGAATAAGAAAACTTTTCATGCCACACAATGTAGCAGTTCTTTTATTGATATTCTGAGGTCTTATTAGTACTCTATATGGTATATAAGTATAGGTAAAGATCGTCAGAATCCAAATCCGACACTTTGATTTTTTCCCGAAAATCCACCAGATACCGGAAAGAATTGAGAATAAGGTAACATGATTAAAAGGATTTAAATTCAAGGATTATAAGAGAGGATCATAAAAGGAATATAAATTATTAAGAAGGG
Organism: Apium graveolens; assembly: GCF_009905375.1. Taxonomy (NCBI): domain Eukaryota; kingdom Viridiplantae; phylum Streptophyta; class Magnoliopsida; order Apiales; family Apiaceae; genus Apium; species Apium graveolens. The sequence continues at coordinate 147,605,802 of NC_133654.1, read as the reverse complement.
TTTACGGGAACCCAAGTAATATGATCCCGGGTATGATCTCTCAAACGATAAACGAGAACGAAAGTTAAGCGAACCGTAAAACAAATAAGCGACCAAGAGACAAGCTTGTACAAGAAGCCAAGGATTGTGACATCATCAAACCACAAGGAAGAGACATGTGGCAAATGGATGACATAGACATGGTGACATAAGCATGACAAATGGAGGGATTGTTGGTTGATTACAAGCCACACAAATTTTACCATGGTTAAAAGGTAATTAAGCAAAATAAAAGGAAACAACCAAGCAAAACAAATCAAAAACACAAAACACAAGTTGACTTTCCCCATTTCATGAAGAAGCTCTCAGCTAAAACCAGAGCAGCAACTTCAAACTACCATATCTCCTTCATACTCACTCGAATAGTATGTTCTATAGCTCTTTAGAAAGGTATTGAGATGGCCTACAACTCTTGTTCACAAGTCTCGTCCAAATAAGCATGGTAAGACCCTCGTTTTGACAGTTCTTTCAATCTGACTTTTAGAAACTTCAAAACCTAACTTTGTGTTCTTGATTTCTTTGGAAAGATCAAGGTTGTAGGAGGCTCCCTAAGACTTCCTAGCTACTCTAATCATTCCAAGGAAGGTATAACACCTCCAAACCCTAACTTTACTTTGAGTATTATGATGGTTTTGATGGATATAGTAAATGAGAAGCATGATGCTTGTGTGTTTAGAGTTTGGATTGGATTTGTAGTGATTTGGATGTTGAAATCTTGTTTATAGTTAATGAAACTTAAGTATAGCTAGTAGTTCATGTGTGGGGTTGTATAAATTGGAAAATCTTGAGGTTTCGGGACTGATGTAGTAAGGTTTGGATGAGGGTTGGTTGTATTGTTGGTTGTGAGTTGAATGGTGGTTGTTTGGAGTGGTTTAAACTTTGGTAATCGCGTAAACATAGCCCTCTTAATGCCCGATTTACCTTAGACTGCTTTTGTTCTTAACATCAGGACCCGTGAACTCACTGTTAGGTTCTGACCATTGCCATTATTAGATAGTTCATGTTATGAGCTTCGTTTTGATATGTGGTTCGCTTGAATCTGATGTGCGGTTTAGGAGAAATGACCGTTTTAAGTAACGGCGTTTCGCGAACAAACCATTACCCCTCACCTTACTTTGAAACTTTGATTAAGGTCCTTAAATAACTAATTGGAGTATGAAACAATTATGTAAAGTGGATTAGGCAGTTGGTAGGGTACTCGCGAAAGAATCGCCTTAAAATTCTTAATGGTTAATTTATTAAAAATGGTGGAGCCGAGGGTACTCGAATGACTTATGTGATTCGTTAAGCGTAGGAGTGACCATAAGCGAACGTTAGGGTTCAATTGGTTAAAGTCTAGTTTCTTAAGCGACCGGGGTTTAATTCCGACTTATGTTGTTCTTCACAGGTTATCGGACCCACTCTAAGCTTAAGTCTATCCGGGAACACTCAGGAAAGTTTTCTACCCGTTATATTGTTGTTGGGATGTAAATATATGTATATGCATTATCTTGTGATAAGTGCATGATTGTTATTAGCAAATTTTACGATATATTGCAGCATGCTGATATGGTATATATTCATGTCTGTTTAATAATCTTGATATCTAATTGTTGATTCAAATACTTATAAGTTGCATAACACCTATACTAGAGATAAGCAGTAGTTGCGTATACCCTTAGTATAGGGGACCCAAAGGTGAACATTTTCTAAACCGGGAGTCGATGTTCCCGAGTATAATATATATATATTTATATATATATATATATTGATATAGTTTTCAAAACTATTAATCGAATAAGGTTTATTCGATAACTTTATTTTATTTAATGAATATTATTTTGAATATTCATTCGAAGACTTATGACTCCGCTTATTTTATTTAATGATTATTATTTTGAATATTCATTTGAGGACTTATGACTCCGCTTACTTTATTTAATGAATATTATCTTGAATATTCATTCGAGGACTTATGACTCCGCTTATTTTATTAAATAATATTCTTTATTTTATTAAAGAATAATGTTTCGATAATCAAACTTATTTTCGATTATTCAAATAAAGATCGTACTTTCGTATAAGTATATCTTTGGTTATTTATTATTCATTTCAAGTATGAGTTTTAAAACTTCTACTTCAATTATTTTTATAGATATTATCCTTTATGGGAATAATATTTAAATAATAATATTCAGATATTTTCTAATATATCGGGACTGATTTATTTCATTAAATCAGCATTACTCCAAACATTCTTAAAAATGTTTTCGAGTCTTCAAACTGATTTTTAAAAGTTAGAGCGGATCTCAAAACTCGTTTTCAAATTTAAGATCTTCCTTTTTGAAGGGGACTTGAATACTCGCTCAAAAATCTAAGGGATCCGGCTCTGTGGTGTATTTTATATTCGCAACGAGGTTGCTGTTTTGATAAATGAATTGATTACTTACCCTACGTTCGGGAAGTAAGTCCATCTATTTGAGTCGGCATAAGCAACATGGGCTCAGTGGGCGTCCATGAAAGTTTAAGTGGCTCAGTGGGAGTCCATCAATGCGTAAGTGGCTGAGTGGCAGTCCAGCATAGGTCATAATGCGGCCAGGGTGATGACCAATGGGGAATTCGTCCATCTACTAGTAGAAAAGGTTACTTATTGGTATCTTTGCCTGATCAGCAAGATATCATATTTATGCCAAGGTTTTCTCCTTTCCGAATTCATTGGATATTGCAACTCTGTTTATAATTTTCACAACAGAGGTTTTCAAGGAGTGTATGAAATATATATATATATATATGTATATATATTTCGGGACTTAATGAAGTATCTCGTAACTTCATTTCTTTCAAATGATATTTCAAAGATTAAATCTATTCAAGTCTTATCTTGTAGTCTCATCAGTGTGATGAACTTTTGAAACTAATTATAACTTGAACGGTGGTAGTTCAAGTAGTATTCGGAAAAGATATAAGTATATTGGAGTATCTTGTAACTTCATCTTTTAAACTTATATCTAGTAAATGATTATCTTATGCATGTCAAAGATTTTCATAAAAACGTTGAGACAAGGTTAGATATATAAGATCACCTTGCAACGATATTTTTATACAGTTATAAACTGGAACTCTGTGTATATTATACATGGCAGAGGATTTCAAAGATTTTGAAAAGTATATAAGTATATATACTGAATATTTTGCGACTTCGTCGCATTAAGATATCAAACTTGGTTCATTTCTTCTTGACCAAGACTTTCATGAGTACTATGAGAATGCTCATATATTGTTAATTATTATACATATCGGTGGGCTTGTTGCTCACCCTTGCTTTCTTCTTTCATCACACAACAACAGATAGACAAGATGAACAGGACCAAGCTCCCAATTCGTGAGTGGATAGGAAACGTTCCGCAGTTTCCTGTAGGCGTTGATGCTGTTGTAGCTGAGGTAGGAACTACCAATAGGCTAGTCTTTCAACTTTTGTTGTACCAGACTTATGTATATTTATGAATTGTAATAATGACAAATAATATGTAAATTTATTCAGAAACCCTTTTGAGGTGTAATGACTTATAATTGCGGAATAAAATGACTTGTGTTATTTTTTGGTATTCATCTTTGAGACTATAACTTGTGGTGTGTGTGTATATTGTGGGGTCACAGTACGCAGTAGATGATTGTTTATTAAGAATTAGGTGTTATTAAGGGAAATGGATCTCCTAACAACCCGGATCCCCGACCCCGGATTTGGGGGTGTTACAGCACTCTTCCGTTAGAGCAACGGTTTCAAGATCATCCAGTTTCACCTTCCTTGAAAGAATACCCTTCATGAATTTTGTATAACTAGGCATTTGCTCCAGAGCCTCAGCGAAAGGTATGTTGATGTGAAGTTTCTTGAACACCTCCAGAAACTTAGCGAATTGCTTATCCAGCTTTTGTTTTTGCAATCGCTTAGGAAAAGGTGGTGGAGGATAGAGTTGTTTTTCCCCTGTATTACCCTCAAGAAGAGTGTGTTCAACAGTAGTCTTCCTTGGTTAAAGAATCGACCTTCATAGACAGCGCTTGGAGCTGCGCTGCAATAGCTGTAGCTGCATCAACTTCCAAAATACCTCCTACTTTCCCAGGAATCATCCTTTGAGTTGGGTTTTGATGCTCGTTTGCAGCCATAGTTTCAATAAGATTATAGGCTTCAATATAGCTTTTGGCCCACAAGGTGCCTCCAGCTGCTGCATCGAGCATGGGCCGAGATTGGGCCCCCAAACCATTGTAGAACCCAGTGATCACCATCCAGTCAGGCATACCATGATGCGGACACTTTCTCAACATCTCCTTGTAGCGCTCCCAAGCTTCGCACATAGATTCTATTGGTTGATGCACAAACTGAGTAAGAGCACTCCTCATAGCTGCAGTCTTGGCCATTGGATAGAACTTCACCACAAACTTTTACGCAAGATCTTCCCAAGTAGTGATGGACCCAGCTGGTAAAGAATGTAACCAGTCCTTAGTTTTATCCCTCAGAGAGAATGGGAAAAGCCTCAGCTTGATAGCCTCATCAGTAACACCATTATATTTGAAAGTACTATAGATCTCGACAAAATTCCTGATATGCATGTTGGGATCTTCAGTCGCATCACCTCCGAAAGAAATAGAATTCTGCACCATCTAAATAGTGCCCGGCTTGATTTCGAAAGTATTAGCCTGAATAGCCGGATGAATGATGTTTGACTAAATATCGTCAATTTTAGGCCGAGAAAAGTCCATAAGAGCTGGATCTGCTGGAACTATACGATCACCCATGATTACCAGTTCCTTCTGTTCACTTTCTTTATCCGAATCTTTAAAATCTATCTTCTTCGGAATATCAAGAACTGCGTCTGTCTCCTCAGCCGTATGTAGAGTCCTCCTGCGAGTGCGAGAACGCGTTTGCATAAACGCTCGCTAGAGTACCTGAAACACAACCGGAAACAATAAGTAACAAGTCTTAATCAATGAGTCCTAATGGCCACTGATGGCAAGTACATAAACTAAACAAATTAACACCGAGTCCCCGGCAGCGGCGCCAAAAACTTGTTAGGCACTAAGCATGCGCTAATAATTCACGCAAGTATACGCGTTCGCAAGTAATACAGAATGATTTCTAATTCGTTCCCACAGAGACTCAGACTAATTATATTTAATTAACTCTCACTCACCAATATATGATTACTTCTCAATGTCAAGACAATAACACTTAAGGTTGATTAACTAATTATTAACTACAATTAACTACGAGAATAAAACACTTAAATAACACTTAAATTAACAATATTAAACATACATGAGATCATAACTTTATTACTACTTCCTTCAATAGTTATTGTTATTACCCTTAGCATGTAACGATGATGATATTAATCGAACAACACGAAACTGATAAAAGCCAACTTTTGTTGTACAAGTACCATTCTACCAAGCATCCACAATTAAGATAGAAGTTGAATAGGCATCAATTATGTTGAGACCCTATATGTCTACTGAATTTGACAACATAACGATTTAAGCGCAAGTTATTCATTATGATTACACAGGGCAAGTAAAACGGTTAGAGTTACCCACTAATCATGCATACAATACATGAACCTATGCTAGCATGGCAAGTTCTAAATCTCAAGATTCACTGTCGCTTCACAAGAGATTAACAGGCTATCTTATATGTTCGCGATGCATATAAGACGAATAAGCACAACCTATACTAGATATCATACAATCATCGCATACCAAGGTATTAAACAATTAACTAAAGAAATCCATAGTAAATTCGCTACGACCCCATGATCACGATTAGCCCATGATAGAACTCATCGTCACCATGGGTTCATATGAAAACATGATGATAACACGACAACATAAACTAATAAAATACTTATTAAAACCAGAGTACGTCACAAGAGTATTAAGGTCCAAAGTAAAGAAAACTAGCATTCATTGTTACAACGAATAAAAGAATCACAAGATAACGTATACTTTATCTTCTTCGTTGCGGTGTGCTAAAACGCTCTTCGTAATCTTCTCTCCTTGCTCTTTACTTGATTGATACTTGTTACTTGATATTGTGAAACGTCTCTCAATATTACTTATATAGAAGTCCACAAGAAACAGCAGTCTCAGAAGTCCAATAGAATACGAATTAATAAAAATCAGGATCTGAAAATCCTACCCCAGGCGGCCGCCTCCAATCCCACGCGGGCGCCTGCTCTCCAGGCGGTCGCCTGCAAGCTCCAAGCTCCCCAGGCGGGCGCCTGCGACCCTTCTGGAAAAATCCCATGTTTCTTCATTTTTGCTGATTTCTTCGCACAACTCCCCGAGGCTGATCCCAAGCACTTCCTTAGGCTTATTATGATGAATTCTTCATATTTACGCAAGTTATACCCTGAAATGCAAAAACACTCAAAAACGCATCAAATACACAAAATACCTTATTCCAAGACATCAATTCAAGCCATTATAAGACGTTCTAAGTGGTATAAAATTCCACTTATCAATTGCTTCTGGTTGGGTTAAAGCATACCCAATCTCAGAGTTAGCAAGGAAGTCCTGAATGAAGTGAAGTTCTGATGGAGCTTCACCCTTGCTAAGAATAGCCAAGTAGTTGTTGGGAACAAACTTAGCTATATTGAAAACAATGTCTTTTGGCGCCATTTATATGAAAAATCAAATGAGAAAAAGAGTGTTTGCAAGGTGTTTGATAAAATGCCTGTATGAAAAATAGCTTCAGAGAATATTAGTGAGAGAGAGAATAAGAGAGATTAGAGAAAGAAAAGTAGGTAAAAGATTATAAAATCTTTTAACTCCCATATATATACTCTCTTTTTGACAACTGTTATGATTGAAGTAGAACAGACTTTAGACACCTGGCAACATATCATTAGTTAAAATATTATTAGTGGGTACGGGTATTAAGCAGTAATAAATGTGCACATGCAGTGTTTCAAGGAAAACACGCTCCCACTTACTAAATGATTATGACTATTTTTATCTCACCTAATGATATTCTGATAAAATATGACCGTTACAGTATTTACCACAAATAAGTCAAGTAAATAAATAATGCCACGTAAGCATCAGAGTTTCCATCGGGATTTAATATCAGAACTTGACTATTATCAGATTTTAACAATCATCAGAACATGGCTTCTGTACTCAACAAGTGAATGTTTATTTCTGTGATTCTTCATACAAATACTGATTTGTTTCTTCAGAGTTTAAGCATCAGAACTTCCATCAGAACTTGTCCTCAGAATTTATGCAAATGTCACTTAACTATTTGTCAAAAACAACTTAATCACCACAGTAATTTTTATTATCATATGGAGTGAGAGTGTGTGCATGTAGCAAAATATCAGATAAAGATTAAAATCTGATAAACATCAGTACATCTTAGAAATAAGGCATAACTAAAAAAAGTGCTTAAAATCTGTCATTAATTATGAAGTCTACTATAGAACAAATTTATGCAAGAATCCATCTCAACTGTTTGTGCTCATTTTATGCATCTTTTGAAATTCCTTTTTACAGTGGCTTCTCAGTTTAAGTGAGTCACAACTGCTATCATAATTTATGCTATTATCAGAGTATTTCTCCAGTAATCATAGAATGTGAAAAGTCACTAAGAAAAATTTATTTGTTTTTCTAATGCATATTACTTAATACTAGCAATGCACTTGGGTCTTCCCTTCCACATATTTACTCTAGATCTCAAAGGAGTACCTGACTTCAATTTTCTTTTCTTTTCTTTAGAAAAGTGAGGCTTATCAACCATGTGGTTCATCCTTAAAATTTACTGACATCAGAATTTGACAGATCAGAAGCAAGAATCTAGTTTGTGACTTAGTAATAAGATACACAAAGTAAATTTGACTAAGCTCAACATCAGAATTTGCTTGTGTTAATGAATTTCCACATAAAAAACTAATTCAAACATGGGATTTCTAGTATGTTAAAGACTACTAGGTCAGCATCTAGCACATTAATCCTCTTTGGATTGAATAGTCACAGAACATTCAAAACACTATCAGAGTATATAGATCCATATCAGATAACAATCAGTATTTTATGTATTACAATTTAAGCACAGATTACATGAAGATAAGACAATCTGTAAACACTGATCATAAAGTCTGATGCATGAGAACAATAACTAAGCAGATTTTGAGAAAGAACCTAAAACCATTCCAAGTTCATTTACCAGTCTTGTAAAAGTAGCTTCATATAGCGGTTTTGTGAAGATATCTTCTAGTTGTTGATCTGTTGGAACAAAATGTAATTCCACTGTACCTTCCATCACATGTTCCCTTATGAAATGGTACCTAGTGCTGATGTGCTTTGTCATTGAGTGTTGAACTGGATTACCTGTCATAGCAATAGCACTTTGATTATCACAGTAAATAGGTATTTTAGAAAATTCTAACCCATAGTCCAGTAATTGATTCTTCATCCAAAGAATCTGTACACAACAGCTTCCTGCAGCAATATATTCTGCTTCTGCAGTTGATGTGGAAATTGATTTCTGTTTCTTGCTAAACCAAGAAACCAATCTGCCTCCAAGAAATTGGCAGCTTCCACCAGTGCTTTTCCTGTCTATTTTGCATCCTGCAAAATCTGTATCTAAGTAACCTATTAGCTTAAAATCTGATTCTCTAGGATACCACAATCCTAGATCAATTGTACCCTTGAAGTACTTGAAAATTCTTTTCACAGCTATTAGATGAAGTTCTCTTGGATCAGCCTGAAATCTTGCACAAAGACAGGTAGCATACATGATATCAGGTCTACTTGTAGTTAAATAGAGTAAAGAGCCAATCATACCTCTGTAGTTAGTAATATCTACTAATGAACCAGTATCTTTATCTAACTTGGTTGCAGTGGCCCTGGGAGTGGATGCAGTTAAACTGTCTTGCATTCCAAATTTCTTGAGTAAATTTCTGGTGTACTTGGATTGATTTATGAAAGTACCTTCTTCATTTTGCTTGACTTGAAGTCCCAGAAAATAGCTAAGTTCTCCCATCATACTCATTTGATATCTTGACTGCATTAGCTTTGCAAACCTTTCACAAAGTCTGGCATTTATAGAACCAAATATGATATCATTAACATATATTTGTACCAAAAGTAAGTCCTTTCCATGGTTGAGATAGAACAATGTTTTATCAGTTGTACCTCTGTGAAATCCACTTTCCAGAAGGAATTGAGCTAAAGTCTCATACCATGCTTTTGGAGCTTGCTTAAGGCCATAAAGTGCTTTATCTAATCTGTAGACATGATTAGAAAATTTTAGATCTACAAATCCTGGAGGTTGTTCAACATATACCTCTTCTTCCAATTCTCCATTGAGAAGAGCACTTTTCACATCAATTTGAAAGACTTTAAACTTTTTATGAGCAGCATAAGCCAAAAAGATTCTTATGGCTTCCAATCTAGCAACTGGTGCAAATGTTTCATCATAATCAATACCCTCCTATTGAGAGTAGCCTTTAGCAACCAGCCTTGCTTTGTTCCTTGTAATTATACCATCACTATCAGTTTTGTTTCTGAATACCCATTTTGTGCCAACAACTTATCTATTCTTTTGGTCTTGGTACTAGGGTCCCGATTTTATTTCTTTCAAATTCATTTAACTCTTCCTGCATTGCTTGCACCCAATCAGCATCTTGAAGAGCTTCTTCCACTTTCTTTTGTTCAGTCTGAGATAGAAAAGAATGATAGAGACATTCATTTGATGTTGTTGTTCTCGTTCTGACACCTGCTTCAGGATCTCCAATTATTAAGTCAGGTGTATGTGATTTGGTCCACTTCCTTGCAGATAGAAGTTGATTTCTAGAACTGGATCCTCCTCCATGATCCATGTTGTCTCCATCAGCATTTTCAATTACTCCCCCTGTAGTTATGCTCTCTGAAACTTCAGAATTTGAGTTAGATCCTTCAGGATTTGAAGTATCAGAATTTCCAGAATTATCAGAATTTGGCTCATCGGAACTTGATGAATCAGAACTTGAAGAGCCAGTGACAGGTTCTGATGCTTCTTGAAAGTCTTGAGTTGTGATAGGATCTTCAGCTTGCTCCCCCTGGACAGGTGCATTTCCCCTTGGAGTAGTTACCACAGTTTCAATGACATCAGAACTTAACCCGTTAGAACTTACAGGATCAGGATTTAAGTCATCAGAATTTACAGAATCAGAATTTAAATCTTCATTTTCAAATCTCAGCTGATCATGATCATTGAAATCTTCAAGTCCAGTAATCTTCTTATCATCAAAAGATACATTGATAGATTCCATGACAACCCTTGTTCTTAAATTGTAGACTCTGAAGGATTTTGTAGAAAGTGGATATCCAACAAAAAATCCTTCATCAGCTTTTAAATCAAATTTTGACAGCTGTTCAGGATGAGTCTTAAGAACAAAACACTTGCAATCAAATACATGAAAGTATTTCAGATTTGGCTTCTTTTTCTTCACCATCTCATATGGTGTTTTTCCATGCTTGTTTATGAGTGTAGCATTCTATGTAAAACAAGCAGTCTGCACAGCTTCTGCCCAAAAGTAGGTTGGTAGCTTTGCTTCATCAAGCATAGTTCATGCAGCTTCAATGAGAGTCTCGTTCTTTCTTTCTACAACTACATTTTTCTGTGGAGTTCCAGGTGCAGAAAATTCCTGCTTAATTCCATGCTTTTTACAGAACTCTTCCATTATTGAATTCTTGAACTCAGTGCCATTATCACTTCTTATAATTTTGACAGAATCTTTGACCAATTTATCCAGCTATCTGACATGATCAGTTAGAGTAGATGGAGTCTCATTCTTCTAGTGCAAGAAATACACCCAAGTGTATCTTGTGAATTCATCCACTATAACCATAGCATATTACTTCTTTGCAATAGACATGACATTGACTGGACCAAATAGATCAATATGCAGTAGGTGATAGGGCTCAAGAATTGAAGATTCAGTTTTGCTCTTGAATGAAGATTTTCTTTATTTTGCCTTTTGACATGAATCACAAAGGCCATTAGGAGCAAATACTGATTTTGGCTGCCCTCTCACAAGATCTTTCCTTACTAGCTCATTTATGTTGTTGAAATTTAAATGAGAGAGTCTTTTATGCGATTTCCAGCTTTCTTCAATTGATGCTCTACTCAACATACAGATTGCAGAACCATCAGAACTTGTTGAAAGTCTGGATTCATATATGTTACCATGCCTGTAACCTTTCAGAATCACTTTGCCTGTAGAATTGCTTACAACTTCACAGTGTTCTTCAAAGAAATCCACATGATAACCTCTGTCACAGATTTGACTCACACTTAGCAGATTGTGTTTAAGTCCTGAGATAAGAGCTACTGATTCAATCATGACATTCCCAAGATTGATATTTCCATATCCCAGAGTTTTTCCCATGTTGCCATCTCCATAAGAAACTCCTGGGCCAGCTTTCTCCATAAAGTATGATAGCAGGGCTTTATTTCTAGTCATATGTCCTGAACATCCACTGTCCAAAACTAGGATGTTTTTCCTGTTGCCCTGCAATCACAAAGACCACTATTGGTTAGTTTTAAGGACCCAGACTTGCTTGGATCCTTTGGCCATTTTAAGTTTATTAGCATTTGCAGCGGATTTAATTTCAGAGTTTATGCTAACATGTTTATCAGAATTTATATCAGACTTTGCATCAGACTTTACACTAAAAGGAATAATACTAACTTTCTTCAAAGAAGGCTTTATATGATAATAGTCATAGTACAAACTATGATATTCCTTACAAGTATAAATGGAATGCCATAAACTACCACAATGAAAACATGGATTTTGTGGCTTAAATCTAACAGGCTGACTCTTAACTCCTGATTTAGGAGGTAAAGAGTTTATATCTTTATTTTTCCTGCAAAAGAAGCAAGATGGTTAGAGTTTCCACAGTTATAACATTTCTTTCTAGGAGCATTAGGAACAGGCATAAAATTATTGCTTTTATTCACACCTTCCTTTCCATTCCTATTTTTCCTAGCTTCTTTTACCTTGTTCACATTTCTAATCTCTTTCAGCTTATACTTAAGCTGCTTCTTTGTCATTAAGCCTATGTTTACTTCAGCTGGTTTATCCTGTTTGTCAGAAGTTGACTCTTCTTTACCTTCTGTCCTAGATTCTTTCATCTTTTCAGAATCAGACTTTACAGTTTTTGCTAAAAACTTAACAGGATTTACCTTTAGCTTAGCAGTCTGTTTAACAATAATTGGATCAATTTGCACAATTCCTTTCTCACTTTTATCATCTCCATAACCTAAGCCCTATTTCCAGTTTCCACTACTTAATATATCATGAGTTGTTCTGTCAGAGTTAGTCCAAGTTCTGATAATCTCTCTTTCCTTTTCTAAGTCAGCTTTTAGAGATCCATTCAATTTTAACACTTCATCTCTAACATACAAAGCATCATCTCTTTCTTTCTTAGTTTGATGAAGAAAAACTAACTCCTTTTCTAAATAGTCATTCCTATTTTTAAAAGCAAGATTTTCAGATGTTAATCTTTCACATGTTAAAGTCTGATCTCTATAACTAATAAACATGGTTTTAAGATATAATCTCAACTCAGTAATATCATTAGTATGAAAAGCATAAGTTGTTTGAGGTAACTTTAATTCAGCAGTTTCAGGACTGCTATCAGCATTTGCCATCAAGGCATAGTTCACCTCATGTTCAGAATCTGAAGTGTATGTCCTTCTTTTCTTCTTTGTGACAAGTGTCTCGCCTTTGTCACTTTTTCCTTTCTTGCAGTCAGGAGATATGTGGCCTCTTTCACATTATTGTAGCATTTTACATTTGAGTTGGCTCCTCTGTCAGACTTTCCTCCTTTGCCTTCAGACTTACTGAATCCTTTCTTATTAGAACCTCCACCTTTCCTGGAAAACTTCTTTCCCTTTCTGAATTTCCTGTAGGTTATCTTTGTGATACCCTTCACCATAAGAGCACACAGTTGCATCATCTCTTCATCAACATCCATTTCAGGTAAACTTTCAGTTTCTGAACCATCATCATCAGAATATGATGACTTTAAATCAGACTTTATGATGAGAGCCTTTCCTTTGCCTCTCTTTGAGGCAACCACTTTAGGAGATTCCTCCTCAGCTTTAAGAGCAACTGTCCTTGACTTTCTTCCATGCCTCTTGCTCCGTTGATCCATCTCAAGTTCATAAGTCTTGAGCATACCATAAATTTCATCATGAGTAGTTTCAGTAAGGTCATAGTTGTCTCTTATGATAGTAGACTTCAAATCCCAATTTTCAGGAAGATCTAAAAGGAATTTTAGATTTGAATCTTCAAGATCATATTACTTATCCACCAGTGACAGATCATTCAAGAGTTTGACAAACCTGTCATATAATTCAAATAATGACTCATCAGCTTTTGAGTCAAAGTGCTCATACTCTTGAATGAGTATAGTCCTCCTGTTCTTTTTGATTGCATCAGTTCCCTGGCATCTTGTCTCCAAAGCATCCCATATCTCCTTTGCAGTTTTATAATTAATTACCCTGTTTGACATGACATTATCAATGGCACTATGCAGAAAATACCTTACCCTTGCATCCTTGGCAATAGATGAGATGTCTTCAGCTGTGTAATTACCTTTCTCCTTTGGTATGGACTTTGCTGGTTGATCAGCAACTGCAACAGAGAGCTTGGTAGGCTTGTATAGTCCTTCATTAATCCTATCAAGGTATTCTGGATCTATAGCTTCCAGAAACAAAGCCATCTTCACTTTTCATATGGGATACTCAGAAGGTCTCAGTATGGGAACCCTAATAGTCTCTTATCGACTGTGGGTTTGGATATTTTGAGTTTCTAGAGTTTTGGTGGGCTTGGTTGGAGTTTGTGCTTCTTCAGACATGATTGTTTGGATCTTTACTGTATGTGTGTTAAAAGAAAAGCTCTTATACCACTTGTTAGGTCACAAAACACTATAGAAGAGGGTTGAATACAGTGTTTATACAATCAAATTGATTTAACACAAGTATGTAACAAAGATCAAGTATATTCAATAAACTCTGTTACAATATAAACTGATGTTCTCTCTCAGTGATGAACAAATATCACTAAGAGCTGCTAGGTTATAATGTATAATCTTCTCGATAATGATAACACATATAGTGTAAACCCTAAGCTGTGTTTATATAGTACACAGTTACAAGATATATTCTATTTGATATAGAATATAATTTTGTCTCCTAAAATATATCAATCAGATATCTTGTACAAGTCTTCCATTCCTCTAACTCTTTCCATGCATATCTTCTTTTGTTTTAGTCTCGATCTTCTCCTGTAATTCAGCTTCCTTCCTTAACTGAAAGTCTTCCCGCACTTAAGTTCTGATATGACCTTAAGTTCTGATATTAAGTTATGACTTCCAGTAAGTCCTGATTTTTCCTGTTGTTAAGTTCTGAAAACTAAACACAAATCAGATTAGACATGACATCTCAAATATATCTAACAGTGTAAGATCAAAGGACAAGATTAACTGACAAAGGAAAGTCACATATTTACAGGATTTGGAAAGATACACTAAGCCATAAATTAAAAGCTTTATAAATACCTTAAAGTAGGGTTTAGTACATTCTATTGCATACTGTATAAACCTGTGTTTCCTAATCTATAAAATAAACACTGGTCCTTTGCTTTTAAATTGTATCAAACAGATATAGTTTTTCTTGTAACACTCTCAAGGAAGAAGCTGAGTTCTTTACTTACAAAGAACCCAAGATTTGTAGCAAGACACTGGCTTAATTTTAATACAAAATTAAGTAAGTTTTGAAATATTATGTGCACTATTTTATTTCAGTTAACATACTATTACTGCATTTATAATCTGCTTTGTTAACCAAGCAACTAACATTCAAAAAGCCTTAAAAATATCTAAAACACATTCAACCCCCTCCTTTGTGTTGTATTCATTACCTAACAAGCCTTCACGAGGAAACCTCCCCATCCCCAATGTCACACCCCCAACTTAAACAGCAAAATAAATATAGCTATTACATCATTTTAATGAAGAATACACAACCAAATCCATGATCTTACAGTTTAGGGTTTGGAACAGCCCAACACTACCAACTATTACATCTGATTATAAATACCGAGTCCTCACACAACTATTATTACTTATTCTACCTGAGCTCGAACATAAGCATCAGCATCACAGGTCTTACGGGCAATCTACTTGAATCTAACCATAGCTGCTAGCTGTAATATCAGGTTAAAGCAAGGAGTGAGCCAAATGCTCAACAAGTGCTAACAGTACGACACAAAACATAAATTGAGATATACTTTTAAGATTGACAATAGAAATACATAACCAAAGGTAACGAGAGATAAAACTATGTGAGATGGCATCATTTTGCTTGTATCAAATCAATTTTAAAATCATGTCTTAATCAAAATCATTTTATGACGCTACGGATTACAGCCGGTGATCAGCCGCGAAGTAATCCCGAACCTCGCTGGGTTCTAAAACATTAACGGGAATAACTAGGCAACTTTTAAGCCTAATATAAGTGTGGAAAGGACTCGCGTCTCAGTCCAGATCCACTATTCAAGAAAACATTTATCCCCCTTTGGGACTGAAAACCCATATTTTATTTATTTCAAAAGCTGATGCCGAATTGTAACAAAATCTCTTTTAACTGTAAATATTTTTATTAAGGGATTATAGATCAACTCGAAACATGGGAAATATGGTACTAAATCTCAGGGCCATGATTCACAAAACTTTACTTTATTGGGGTAACCAAAAGGGTTTTCATATGTCAGAATTTGGACAGGAAAATATGGTGAGACTAATGGATAATATGAAGGGGTAATGCCAAACTAGGCTCAAAGCAATGGTTTCTCGTCAAGGTACAGGTGTTAGATCATTAAGAAGATAAGCTTCACGAATACTATGGGTGTTAAGGTAATGATCTCTAGCTCAGGATGTATATATATATATATATCAGAATTGTCAAGCTTTAGGATAGGAAAGAGGGTATCAATCAATGAGGAATCATGTTGGTCAGTTTCTGACTATCAGAGTTCAAGGTAAGGTTCTATAGGGGTTCAAGTATCAGGATGAGATATCAATACTTAGGAATCATCAGCATGTTAATCAAGAGGATTAATCAAGTAATATAACAACTCTTTATTTTATCATGGCATTTAACTATCATGAAAAGACTTTTGAACTACTTGCAATACATACTCGAGGGTTCATGGCATTTCTATATAATTCAAAGATAAGCGAGAGATACGCTTAATTTAAACATATCAAAATGACTCAGGATAATTGCATCGATATATATGAACTGTTTATAGTAAATACGAAGGTCAAGTTGAATCACTTGCCTTGAGATAGGCTGGTCTGGCCTGACTGGTAGGAGCAACTGGAGCTTCACTCGACTTTTATGGCAAGTTTTCCCTCGTCTCGAGATCCTACATAAATAATAATCCTTATTATAATATATTCTCATTAACTTAACCTATTTACAACTTGAAATTAAATACGGATGGCACTTAGGCCTATACGCACTTAATTTATATTCACTTTTAAATTACAATTGCACACACATAGCCACATATTCACATATCATATATTAACACCATATATACCATAATGCAACACTAGGCTTGGATGATCTCGACTCACCACTTAAGTCACTTGGTCGCTAAACTAGACAAAGTCTTCAAATTTTGGCTCCCTAACTCGATGTGCCTTTCCTAAATTATCCAAAACCTATTGACCCTCACTTGTGCCTTTTGCTCTACTGACCTTATACCATCTTACAACTATGGTGGTCGACCTAATACTCACTTCTAAGTGTTCTAAAACTATGTGATAAGTGATAGTGCTCACTGGTGCAAATTTCAGAATGACAACTATAGTTTCATGAGTGCATTAGGCACTCTTAAACTACAAGTTTTCCTTCAAAACTTTTACACAAGACTCTCCTTACCTAAGGTCATCTCACAATCTTGATGTGGCTCAAGGGCCTGGTTGGGCCTTCTTGGGCCTAAGCTAAAAGTCCAAGGTTCCCCTACTTTTCTGGGCAGAAAATGCCCTGACTTGAATTAACTTGTGACACATGGTTCTAACTCATATCCTATGAACTATGGGTGGAAAAACTTCTCTGACACTCCCTCTAACTAAGGCCCAATAGGGCCTAATGAGGGCCTACCCATGACATGGTCAAATCTCCATATTTCTAAGTTGCAACAAAACTGTCCCCTGCTGGACAGATTTTGCTATTCTACTTGTTCACCTAACCAAATGACATGCAAACCTCCAACCAACTCCTAAAACCTTTTGTATACTCCCAATACTAACTTCTGGTGGCTTGGGCCCCAAAGTGAACACCAATGACATGGTCAAAACTCACTCTAAACCTCAGGGTACTAAACTGATTTTCTGCAGAAACTATAACTCTCATTCTCCAAGGTTTTTGACTTGACAAACTCAACTAACAACAACTCAATACTTAAACCAAGGCTTATACATGGTATTCTACTGAACTAACTCCCTTATTCTCAAAATAACCTTGGTGAGATCATCCTTACCTAAGGTACAATTATGGCAAAACAAGAGAATCTACACTTCACAAATCACAAATCTTCATGCTTTTGAAACAACAAGGTATGCATTTTTATAAAAGATAATCACGAATTATTACCATGCAACAAGAAGCATAAATCAATATTAACACATTATACCTACTTAAATTAAGGCTCACTAACAAAATCTTTCCAAATGATCAAAATCTTACAACATTCTAAGCGAAATCCCCATGCATGCATGCCTTCGGGTTTTTCAAACCAAAACAACACATTTTCTACATATATTCCATCTTAAAATTGACATGCAAGCCTAGCATAAGGTATACCTAGATGATCACTTAGCATGCAAGGAGTTTTATCAAATTTTTACCACAAAATTCAAGTCATAATCACATAAACATGCAAAAATTGATCAAAACAACAAGAATGATTTCAAGGACCATTCATTCGGCTCCCATATGGTCATGGCCGAATGAAATGGATGGAAATGGCCATTAAATCATCAAGAGTTTCCTTCTCATGACTTGGCACTTATCCATTCATTGTAGTCCTCTCAAAAATAACCTTAAATCCATAAGAATCAAGATTGTATTTTGAGTTTCGCTAAAACCTTTACATGCAACCTTTAAACTTAAACTTTCTACTCAAAACTCTTTGAAATATGAGTGATCATGGTATGGGAAGTAACATTTACTTGTATAAAGAGTAGAATTTTGGTGGAGGAATGAAGAAAAATGGGGAGGGGGTGGTTCTCGACTAAACCCGAGAGTGAGAGAGGGAGGGCCGAGAGTGAGGGAGGAGGAGGAAGAGAAGAATAAGTGTGGTGTGGGTGATGAGTGAAAATGATCATGTCTTTGCTTGTTTTTATGGTATTTGATTTGATAAAATTTGAGTGGAAAGGAGAATTGACAAGTCTATCCCTCCACTTATACTTGGTACATTTTGCATGCAAGGGTAAAGAAGGAAATTGGCTAGAGAAATAAGAGTTAGTGGGGTTGGAATTGTCCTCTTTGTCCTTGAAAAGAATGAGAGGGTTGTTTGCAGGCAAGGGATTTCTTGTAATTTTCTAAATATGACAACTAAAATTTATAATGATTTATTTTTATAAAATAAAATACAAGTTCAAAAATTATAAAATTTATACCATAAAATAACTTGGATTTTTAGAGACTTTATAAAATCATTTTCAAAATTTGTGAACAAAATACCTTTTAAAAGAAAAATTTTCCAAAGCTTAGAATATTCCTTATAAATCAAAAATAAAGAAATTTAATAAACTCTTGCTTTGAAAAATCATATACTACACAAAGCAAATTTATAATGCAGAAATTTTCACTCACACTAGCGTACAATCATTGAATATATTTTCTTTTGACTTTAATATTATACCAAATCCATAAATAATATTACATAAAATGCCGGTCGTAACACCCAATACCTCCTAATAGCCTCCATCCTCTCCCACTTTAGACTCTTATTTATCTCCCATTTCAATTTTATAGGCGGCATACATCCATCTTCCCGGCCCTTGAAGAAGATGACACTGATGAAAATACAGATGTATGTGTAGGTGCCTGTGACACCTGCTGAGATGGCTGTATCATGTCAATGACATCGGGCTCTCGACTCCCTCCAACTGTAGACCTCATCACCTCGGGAGATAGCTGAACATGATGGAACAATGGAGCCTTATATGCCGGACCTCTAACATCCTTCTTGAATCGACAGTACAGTTCCACAAATATAGGGGCAATCCTCCCAAACTCCCATTTATTCTTAAGGGGAAGGCTAGTATCCATAGCCTACGGACATGTCAACCCCTTCTGTATCTGTAAAGACATTTGTGGCATATAATCAGATGTTACTATAATGCGAGGAAACAATTATAAAAATATGAGAGTATAGGGGAAACAATTATAAAAAAAACTTACAAGGTGAAATGCCTGTGAGTTGTTAAACAAATTTCGGGTGCTTTACTGTGGCTCTGACACTGGATATGGATTCCCCACACGCATCCGTGCAATGTCTGAGTACCACTACATATAGCCCGTGTCATCAACTAAATCCAGCTGCTGAGCCACTAAAACCTCGGGGTGATGACTAAAGCGGGTCCACTCACTAATCTTAGCAAACCATATACCCCTCCAGTCATAGGGATTTAACGGAATCATAGGCTTCCTATACTCTGTCATGTTAATCGGTGACCGTGGGAGACCCTGTCTCAACCCAAACTATCTCATCACCCTATCATAATGCTGATACTCAACAGCATCATAACATAGCACTGGATTTCTAAAAAGACCAAAGAATGAGCCTCCCAATCCTCAGCAGATACGTCATGATCCTCATCTGAATCCTCCTCCACCTCGTGAAAGTGAGCATACGAAATCCATGCCAAAATATCAGTTGCAACTCCATCAAACTCGCCTCTATAATGTGGCAAACTATGATGAGGTGCCAATCTACTATCACGCCTACCACACCCCTCTTCCTCTTTGAAAGAGATATGTCCTAAGTCCAATCATGTATGAGGATTTAGGAATAACTTTTATGTAATCTGTTTTGATTTCATTGATATTAATAAAAGACTTGTTTTGTTTTTATTGCGGGCTCTATCTATTTAAATGTTAAAATAAGATATACCACAGTTTAAAGTAAAGCTTTTTATGGATTGTGATGAGATCATAATAATGATACCTAAAAGATGATAACTCTAAACTTAAATAGTTCCAGGTCGTAGGATTACTAACTGGTAATTAACAATCCGCAAAGATCGGTACATACTATGTTTACTTCATTATGAAGGATGTCTGTTCTCATAGACATTTGTGTGGTGACACTATAGCTAGTATGTAGGTGCTTATTATAGAATAAGTTCACTGAACATGACTCACACAGTTGAACAACTGATGGAGTTCACTCATGTGTCAGCAGTTGTTCACATAGTGATAGTTGTACAAGTATCCTTAGACTTGAGGTCATCATAGTCATCTTGTGTACACTGAACTATACTTTGGTTTAGTTCTTAGTCTCAAGGGACAATTATAAGGGCTCTACTGGGTATAGGAATTTGTACACGAAGATAGTGTATGATCAATAAAGGATCTACCCCTTCCAGTGTAGCAAGAGAATGTTCAATGCTGATCCACTTATGTTAGTTCAGAAATCTCTGGCCAGAGTGAATGAAATTAGAAAGAAGTTTCTAATTTACATTAAATAGAACTAAGCATAGTGAATGGGAAAGCAAGTGATTAAATAAGATAGGCTTGACACAAGTTCCATGCCTTACATTTAATCGTGACATTGCAGGGTAGAAGGAATTAATTGTACGATAACTACTCACTGAATAGGTTCTTGGTATTCTAAGCAGTGAATCCGTATTATCCGGATAGTCGCGATATGCTGAGAAGTATCCCTCACGATGTAGAATAAATATGATTAATTAATTAATCATATTTAATGAATTAGAGAATTTATATAAATAATGATAAAATAGTTTTATTATTATTTATTTCTACTACCGGCTTAATATTGAACCTACAGGGTCACACCATAAAAGAGAATGATTTAATGGTGGAGGAATTAATTAATAATGGCTGATAATTATTTATTTATGAAATAAATAATTAATTGGAAAATTTAATAATTGATTAAATAAGATTTAATTGATTATAAATTAATTAAGAAAAGGTTCTTAATATTATTAATTAAGAATATTATTTTTGGAAATTAAATCAAGAGAGAGAATTATTTCTAAAGTGTTTAGAAAAAGGATTAATAATTAAAAGGTGTTTTAATTATTAATTAGAATAATAAAGGGTTAATAATAATAATATTTTATGGAAAAAATTTCAGCTGAAAATTTTGCCTAAAAATATACTATTATAGACCCTATTTTTGCCTCAACCAAAAAGATTTACAAAACCCTAATTCTCTCCATCTCCTCCTCCTTCATTACATCGTTTTCTTGGTGGATACCGGTGGAGTACTTCACACTTGAGGAGCAGCTGCTAAGGATCTCCGTTCATCGTTCTTGGATCGCTATTAAAGACCTCCATCTTTCCATTAACGTAAAGCTTCTTAAGGTAAACATACTGAACTACGAATTAAATATTATTTTTCGCATGGATCCTGCGGAGGGTTTCAGTTTTTTTTAAGATTAAATTTACGTTTTTGCTGCGTTTATGTGCTAAAAACCCTTCAATGGCATCAGATCTACTTGCGAAAAGTTTTTAATTCGTTTACGTGTTTAACTATTTTCGATATATGAGCATGTACGTGATTCGCCATGATTTGATGTTGATATAATATGCTTATATATGTCTGGTTTTGAATATATGATATTCATGTGAGTTGTATAATTATAAGATGATTATGTAATCTGTATATATACTGATATATACATCATTTATGTTTGTTCTAATTATGAGAATCATATTAGATACAGATTCTGAATTGGCTGCTGCAGATTTGCTGAAATCTGGGTCTGGTATCCGATTTACGCAAACGAATACTCTATTCCATAGGTAAACGAGCGTCTGAACAAAACTGATAGCTATTTCTATCAACGACTCGTCTGTAAGGCGTTTGACGTCGTTTACTGCCCCTAAACAGTGATTCTTGTTTTTCTGATTTGATTCTGATTTTTCTGATTTTTGTCATATTTTCTTTTTATGATTAGATCATGGATAATATGATATGTTAAGATCAGATTATGTGTTTTTACATGCTTTTATGTGTTTTATGAGCATGGTGGATGGTTATGGCCTTTCGACCTTAGTGTAATGGTTTTGGTTTTGGATTTAAATACGACTTGCATGTCGTCAATCTTTGTAATCATAAATCTCGAATGTAACTCGAGTTATTCTTGTAAGTTCATTAGATTAGTTTTACTTTCAATCATGTAATGTAATTGAAGACTCAAGAAGGCTATCCAATGGAGGTGATACAAAGAAGAAGACGAGGCATACAAGAAGTCTAAACAAAGAAGAAGACTTATGTAATAAGTAGTTGTATTTATTTCCATCACCATATTAGATTGACCTTGATCTTATCATGAGCTTGATAAATATCACATATGATGGGGCCATAACCAAACACATTTACTTTATTGCACTTTACATTTACTTGTTTATTTAATTTTATATATGAGATATAAGCCTATGTTTACCATGCGATGATAGATTTAGGTGAACTTAAATCAATATAAGGCGTGCTCTAGAAAATCTAGAATAGAAATTGTTTCTTGCCTTAACAATAAATATTATGAATACGATCATGAGATTCTTGTGTTTATGAAACACGTAATTGAATATGAATTTTCAATATTGAGAGAAAGGATGATTCTGTCAACAATAGATTTCTATCTGTAAGAAAGGGTTATTAAGTGACGCCTCTTGACAATGCTCCACCCGATCTGGGAATCATCTGATTATCGATTATTGATTTGAAATATTTAATTTAAAAGGAAGAATCTCTTTATAATATGATTATGATTGTAACGTAATATAATCCCTCTAAAATTAAATAATATCAAGTAGTAATTGGCCAATGACACAACGGGCTTGTGTCGGTCATAGCCTTCCAACTTGGTAGAAAGTGGTTCTTATTTTTAAATCATTGTCGTTTCGTGCTACAGCCGAGGGATTTGATTTCGAAATAAGAAATGCTTGTCTATTACATAGAGATGTGTACATTGAATTAGAATCTAAAGGTCGGTACGTGCTACAGCCGTGGGCCATTGGAGACTGATTCAATTGTATGAAATGTTGGGGTTAGACTTGACTTAGAATATTGAGTTTGTCGTGCCACGGCCGTGACTCAATTATTCAAGAGGCTAAACTTATATTAGGGAATAACATAAGATATAATTGACAAGAGTTGTCTGCCTATTGAATATCACATGACGTTTCGTGCCACAGCCGAGGTTGTGTGATGCAATGTAGGATCCCTATTCCCACTAGCATTATGAATGCTTAATTTTCACTTAGGGGGTTGAAAAAAATTAGATAAACTAGTGGGAGACACTTATGAATAAAGACTCGATTCATATACTGTTTTGAAATGAAATTGAATATTTGCTAAGTGTTGTTATGTGTTTATCATTTACAGATTTACTATATTCGTCATGTCTTCTGCACTATCGCTCCGGAGCATACTAGATGCTCACAAGTTGACTGGTCCTAATTTAGCTGTTTGTTTTCACTATAATAAGTTGGGGCACTGGAAGAGGAACTGCAAGGTTTACCTTGCAGAATTGAAGAAGAAGAAGGGTAGTAAGACTACCGCTTCTGATTCAGGCGTGTTTATGATCGAAGTTAATATGTCACTAGGTCAAATTTCTACTTGGGTATTAGATACCGCCTGTGGTTCTCATATTTGCAATTCGTTGCAAGGACTAAAGGGAAGTAGGACTCTTGAAAAAGATAAGGTGATTCTACGTATGGGCAATGGAGCAAGGGTTGCGGCCATATCTGTAGGATCATTTAGTTTACATATGCCTACGGGCAAGACTATTATTTTGAATAATTGTTATTACGTTCCCTCAATTGTGAGGAATATTGTTTCTATTCCTATGTTGGATGTAGATGGTTTTTCATTTATTATTAAGAATAATGAATGTTCTATCCTTAGAGATAATGTTCTTTTTTGGACGTGGCATTTTAAATAATGGTCTGTATGTATGTAACGTAGAGCATGATTTACTTCAGATTGAACAAACTAATAAAAGAAAACGAGATGATGAAAATCTGACCTATTTATGGCACTGTAGGCTAGGTCATATTAGTGAAAATAGACTGCGGACATTGTATAAGGAAGGGTTACTTGGCCCCTTTGATTTTGAATCATATCCTACATGCGAGTCTTGTCTATTGGGTAAAATGACCAAATCTCTATTTAGGGGACATGGAGAGAGGGCTGCAGATTTGCTATGATTGGTACACACAGATGTATGTGGACCAATGTGTACGCAAGCCATGGGTGGATTTTCGTACTTCATTACTTTCATAGATGATAGATCTAAATTCGGATATGTGTATTTGATGAAACACAAGCCTGACGCCTTTGAAAAGTTCAATGAATATAAACATAAAGTTGAGAAACAAACCAAACACAGTATTATAACTCTTCGATCAGATCGAGATGGTGAATACTTGAATGGAGAGTTTCTAGATTATCTCAAAGAAAATGGTATAGTCTCCCAGTGGACTCCTCCATATACTCCACAGTTAAATGGGGTATCTGAAAGGAGAAATCGAACTTTGTTAGACATGGTTCGGTCCATGATGAGCTATGCGAATCTTCCAGTATTCCTATGGGGTTATGCATTGGAAACCTCAACATATTTACTGAATAAGGTGCCTTCCAAATCTGTTCCTCAAACACCATATGAGATATGGAAAGAAAGAAAATCGAGTCTTAAACACGTTAAGATTTGGGGATGTCCAGCTTATGTCAAGAAAGTTGACCCTGATAATCTAGAATCTTGATCCGTAAAATATAATTTTGTGGGATATCCTAAAGAGACTTTGGGGTATTACTTTTACACCGATCATCGGGTGTTCGTCTCCAGATATGCTACCTTCTTGGAAAAGGAGTTTATCCTTGAAGGAAACAGTGGGAGCAAAATTGAACTTGATGAAGTTCAAGAAGCACAAACTACTACGGATCAAGTGGAAACACCTGTTCATACTGAATAACCTTCTGTGGAACAGCCCATTCGTAGGACAGGGGGAGTGTCTCGCCATCCTGAGAGGTATTATGGCCTTGTCATTGAGAATGACAATGAGTTGTCAATCATTGATGATGACTACCCTGAAAGGAATATGTCCTAAGTCCAATCAGGTATTAGGATTTAGGAATAACTTTTTATATAATCTATTTTGATTTCATTGATATTAATAAAAGACTTGTTTTGTTTTTATTACGGGCTCTATCTATTTAAGTGTTTAAATAAAATATACCATAGTTTAGAGTAAAGCTTTTTATAGATTATGATGAGATCATAATAGTGAGACCTAAAAGATGATAACTCTAAACTTAAATTGTTCCTGGTCGTAGGATTACTAACTGGTAATTAATAATCTGCAGAGATCGGTACATACTATGCTTGCTTCATTATGAAGGATGTATGTTCTCATAGACATTTGTGTGGTGACACTATAGCTAGTATGTAGGTGCTTATTATAGAATAAGTTCACTGAACATGACTCGCACAGCTGAACAACTGATGGAGTTCACTCACGTGTCAGCAGTTGTTCACATAGTGATAGTTGTACAAGTACCCTTAGACTTGAGGTCATCATAGTCATCTTGTGTACACTGAACTATGTTTTGGTTTAGTTCTTAGTCTCCAGGGACAATTATTAGGGCTCTACTGGGTATAGGAATTTATACACGAAGATAGTGTATGATCAATATAGGATCTACCCCTTCCAGTGAAGGAAGCGAATGTTCAAGGCTGATCCACTTATGCTAGTTCAGGAATCTCTGGCCAGAGTGAATGAAATTAGAAAGGAGTTTCTAATTTGCATAGAACTACGCATAGTAAATGGTAAGCAAGTGATTAGATTAGATAGGCTTGACACGAGATCCATGCCTTGTATTTAATCGGGACATTGTAGGGTAGAAGGAGTTTATTGTACGGTAACTATTAACTGAATAGGTTCTTGATATTCTAAGCAGTGAATTCATATTATCCGGATAGTCGCGATATGCTGAGAAGTATCCCTCACGATGTAGAATAAATGTAATTAATTAATTAATCATATTTAATAAATTAGAGAATTTATATAAATAATGATAAAATAGTTTTATTATTATTTATTTCTACTACCGGCTTAATATTGAACCTATAGGGTCACACCATAAAAAGAGAATGATTTAATGGTGGAGGAATTAATTAATAATGGCTAATAATTATTTATTTATGAAATAAATAATTAATTGGCAAATTTAATAATTGATTAAATGAGATTTAATTGATTATAAATTAATTAAGAAAAGTTCTTAATATTATTAATTAAGGATTTAATTTTTGGAAATTAAATCAAGAGAGAGAATTATTTCTAAAGTGTTTAGAAAAAGAATTAATAATTAAAAGGTGTTTTAATTATTAATGAGAATAATAAATGGGATAATAATAATAATATTTATGGAAAAATTTCAGCTGAAAATTTTGCCTATAAATATACTATTATAAACCCTGTTTTTATTTGAACCCCAAAAACCCAAAAAGTTTGGAAAACCCAATTCTCTCCACCTCCTTCCTCCTCCTTAACATCGTTTTCTTGGTGGATACCGGTGGAGTGCTTCACACTTGAGGAGCAACGGCTAAGGATCTCTGATCATTGTCTCCGAATTATTTTAAAGGTTAGATTCGATCCCTATGTTTTTACCACGATTTATATGCTTTTATTTGGATTTTATATGTGTAAAAGTGTTTTGTCATGCCCCGCTGCGATTAAAAATCCAACATTGCTATCAGAGCTTAGGTTGTATGCATATAGATCTGTGGTAAAAATTTCAGAATTTTATATGCTTGTATGAATTAATTATGATTTTTACAAGTTATATCATGGATTACTTTTATCTGATGAGAAATCGTTTCTCAGAATAATTTTGAATGTTGATCTGGGTTCTACAAGTGTTGTAGATCGTCTGGGTATTTTTTTCATAATTTTAGGATGTATAGATTTTTTATTATGAATTTTTGAAGTTCTTGTAATTAAATTCGTAATTAAATAAGTATAAATATATGTATATATAATATATATATATATATATATGTTTGTAATGTATGCTGTTGATTGCTGTCTGTTGATGGCACGGACAAAGAAAAGCAAAGGTACATGGTACAGTACGGCGGCACGCTGATCGAGAGGAAAGCGGCGGCTGCTGCAAAAGAAAAAAAAATAAAAAAAATAAAAAAATAAAGGGGTGTCGCGCATTCTGGGAATGCGTTACACCTTGTGGCGCATTCACGGAATGCGTTACACCTTTTAATGGCTTAAAATGGTTGTAACGCATCACCGGAATGCGTTACAGGGCTTGTAACGCGTTCCTGTAATGCGTTACAGCCCGACTGTCCAGATTAAATTTGATTTTCTGGGAGTTTCGTAACTCCGTTTTGGCCGTGCGATATACCGTTGGATTCGTTTTTCCGAGACGGATCTAATGGAGTGATCAATTATATTTATATAAAAGTTTTGAACTGTTTATATTTCCGAAAGTGTTTTAAAGCTGTTTTTAACTGTTTTTAATTGCTTTTAAATGCTTCATGTGATACATAGAGATGTATAATGCTTAGACTAATGTGCTAGATGATATAACATGCCTACCTTGATGTTTATTCATGTTTATATATATGATATATGCTTAGTTTATCATGCGATGATAGATATAGGTGAACTTGAATGAACATAAGGCGTTTGTTAGACAACCTAGTATAGTGAAATTGTTTCATAACCTTAATAACAATATTATGAATACAATCATGAGATTCTTGTGTTTGTGAAACACGTAATTGAATATGAATTTTCGATATAAGAGAAAGGATGATTCTGTTAACAACAGATTTCTATCTGTAAGAAAGGGTTATTAAGTGACGCCTCTTGACAATGCTCCACCCGATCTGGGAATCATCTGATTATCGATTATTGATTTGAAATATTTAATTTAAAAGGAAGAATCTCTTTATAATATGATTACGATTGTAACGTAATATAATCCCTCTAAAATTAAATAATATCAAGTAGTAATTGGCCAATGACACAACGGGCTTGTGTCGGTCATAGCCTTCCAACATGATAGAAAAGTAGTTCTTATTTTTGAATCATTGTCGGTTCGTGCTACAGCCGAGGGCTTTGATTTCGAAATAAGAAATACTTGTCTGTTACATAGAGATGTGTACATTGAATAAGAATCTAAAGGTCGGTATGTGCCACAGCCGTGGGCCTTTGGGGACTGATTCAACTGTACGGAATGTTGGGTTAGACTTGACTTAGAATATTGAGTTTGTCGTGCCAGAGCCGAGACTCAATTATTCAAGAGGCTAAAGTTTGATTAGGGAATAACATAAGATGTAATTGACAAGAGTTGTCTGCCTATTGAACATTACATGGCGGTTCGTGCTACAGCCGGGGTTGTGTAATGGAATGTAGGATCCCTATTCCCACTAGCATTATGAATGCTTAATTTTTCACGTAGGGGGTTGAATAAATTAGATACACTAGTGGGAGCCACTTATGAATAAAGACCCGATTCATATAGTGTTTTAAAATGAAATCGATTATTTGCTAAGTGTTGTTATGTGTTTATCATTTACAGATTTACAATATACATTATGTCTTCTGCAGTATCACTCAGGAGCATACTGGATGCTCACAAATTGACTGGTCCTAATTATGCTGACTGGCTTCGAAACTTGAGAATTGTTCTCAGGATTGAGAAGCTGGAATACGTGATTGACTCACCTAAGCCTACTGAACCTGCTAGTGATGCACATAATGATGAACATGTTGTGTATCATAAGTGGATAGATGATACAAATGTTGCTCAATGCATCATGCTAGCTTCCATGAACATTGAGCTACAGAAGCAACATGAGCATGTGGATGCTCACACTATCCTAATGCATCTACAAGAGTTGTATGATGTGGCGGGGAGGACAGCTCGATATGAGATATCGAAGGAGTTGTTCAGTTGTAGGATATTTGAGGGATCATCTGTGAATGACCATGTACTTAAGATGATCAATTTGATTGAACGTCTTGGACAACTTGGTTTTTCCATGGATGGGGAGCTGAGCCAAGACTTGGTCTTGCAATCGCTTCCGAGTTCGTTCTCGCAGTTTGTTGTGAACTTTCACATGAATAAGTTGGATGTCAGCCTGCCTGAACTCCACAACATGTTGAAGACTGCGGAATCGAATTTTCCCCTAAGAAGAGTTCTGTTCTTCTAATTGGTGAAGGTTCCAATCCTAAGAAAAGGAAGAGGAACCCTTCCAAGAAGAAGAAAGTAGGTGAAGAAAAGCCGGTTCCACCAAAAGCTGAAGACCCCAAGAGCAAAATTCTTTGCTTTCACTGTAACAAGGTGGGGCACTGGAAGAGGAACTGCAAGATTTACCTTGCAGAATTGAAGAAGAAGAAGGGTAGTGAGACTACCGCTTCTGATTCAGGTATGTTCATGATAGAAGTGAATATGTCATTGAATCAAATTTCTACTTGGGTATTAGATACCGCCTGTGGTTCTTAAATCTGCAATTTATTGCAGGGACCAAGGAGAAGTAGGACTCTTGAGGAAGAGGAGGTGATTCTACTGATGGGAAATGGAGCAAGAGTTGCTGCTGAAGATGTAGAATCATTTTATTTACATATGCCTACGAGCAAGACTATTATTTTAAATAATTGTTATTTTGTTCCCTCGATTGTGAGGAATATTATTCCCATGTTAGACTTGGCTGGATTTTCATTTATTATTGAGAATAATGAATGTTCTATTCTTAGAGATAATATTCTTTATGGACGTGGTACTTTAAATAATGGTCTGTATAAATGTGACATAATTTACTTCAGATTGAACAAACTAATAAAAGAAAAGGGATGATGAAAATCTCACTTCATAGTGGCACTGCAGTCTCCATTTAGTGGACATGGAGAGAGGACTGCAAATTTGCTAGGAATGGTACACACAGATGTATTGGACCAATGTCTACGCATGCCATGGGTGGATTTTCATACTTCATTACTTTCATAGATGATAGATCTGGATTCGGATATGTGTTTGATAAAACACAAGTCTGAGGCCTTTGAAAAGTTCAAAGAATATAAGTATGAAGTGGAGAAACAACCAAACATAGTATTATAACTCTTCGATCAGATCAAGGTTTAATGGAGTGTTTCTAGATTATCTCAAAGTAAATGGTATAGTCTCCCAGTGGACTCCTCCAGATTGGTATCTGAAAGGAGAAATCAAACTTTGTTAGACATAGTTCGGTCCATGATGAGCTGTGCAAATCTTCTAGTATTCCTATGGGGTTATGCATTGGAAACCTCAACATATTTACTGAATATGGTGCCTTCCAAAATCTGTTCCTCAAACTTCGTATGAGATATGGAAAGAAAGGAAACCGAGTCTTAAACATGTTAAGATTTGGGGATGTCTAGCTTATGTCAAGAAAGTTGACCCAGATAAGCTGGAATATCGATCCGTAAAATATAGTTTTGTGGGATATCCTAAAGAGACTTTAGGGTATTACTTTTACACCGATCATCGGGTGTTTGTCTCCAGACATGCTACCTTCTTGGAAAAGGAGTTTATCCTTGAAGGAAACAGTGGGAGCAAAATTGAACTTGATGAAGTTCAAGAAGCACAAACTACTACGGATCAAGTGGAAACACTTGTTCTGACTGAACAACCTTTTGTGGAATAGCCCATTCATAGGTCAGGGAGAGTGTCTCGCCAACCTGAGAGGTAATATGGCCTTGTCATTGAGAATGACAATGAGTTATCGATCATTGATGATGACGACCCTGTGACCTATAATGAGGCTATGAGTAGTGTTGACTCGGAAAAATGGCATAGTGCCATGAAATCCGGAATGGAATCTATGTATACGGTATACGTAAGAATGATTAGAGCAGATGGCCAGGTGGAGAACTTTAAGGCCAGGCTTTTGGCAAAAGGATTCAAATAAACGCAATGGATTGACTTTGATGAAACCTTTTACCTGTAGCCCCGTTAAAATCAGTTCGGATTTTGCTTACGATTGCTGCTTACTACGACTATGAGATCTGGCATATAGCCAGATGGTTTTCTTTCCAAGGGAAATGAAAACATAGTGTGTAAGCTGCTGCGAACCATATGTGGTTTAAAGCAAGCTTCTCGAAAGATGGAACATTCGTTTTGATGAGACAGTCAAAGAGTTTGATTTTATCAAAAACGTAGATGAACCATGCGTCTACAAAAGGGTTAGTGGGAGCGCGGTAACATTTCTTATATTGTATTGAATTAGAGTTGACACACATAACAACATAGCAGACCCACTCACAAAGCTACTTTATAAAAGTCACTTTGATCGTCATAAAGACAAGATGGGTATTAGATACCAGAGTGATTGGCTTTAGTACAAGTGGGAGATTGAAAGGAATATGTCCTAAGTCCAATCAGGTATTAGGATTTAGGAATAACTTTTTATGTAATCTGTTTTGATTTCATTGATATTAATAAAAGACTTATTTTGTTTTTATTACGGGCTCTATCTATTTAAGTGTTTAAATAAGATATACCATAGTTTAGAGTAAAGCTTTTTATGGATTATGATGAGATCATAATAGTGAGACCTAAAAGATGATAACTCTAAACTTAAATTGTTCCTGGTCGTAGGATTTCTAACTGGTAATTAATAATCCGTAGAGATCGGTACATACTATGCTTGCTTCATTATGAAGGACGTTTGTTCTCATAGACATTTATGTGGTGACACTATGGCTAGTATGTAGGTGCTTATTATAGAATAAGTTCACTGAACAAGACTCGCACAGCTAAACAACTGATGGAGTTCACACACGTGTCAGCAGTTGTTCACATAGTGATAGTTGTACAAGTATCCTTAGACTTGAGGTCATCATAGTCATCTTGTGTACACTGAACTATGCTTTGGTTTAGTTATTAGTCTCCAGGGACAATTATTAGGGCTCTACTGGGTATAGGAATTTGTACACGAAGATAGTGTATGATCAATATAGGATCTACCCCTTCCAGTGAAGGAAGCGAATGTTCAAGGCTGATCCACTTATGCTAGTTCAGGAATCTCTGGCCAGAGTGAATGAAATTAGAAAGGAGTTTCTAATTTGCATAGAACTACGCATAGTAAATGGTAAGCAAGTGATTAGATTAGATAGGCTTGACACGAGATCCATGCCTTGTATTTAATCGGGATATTGTAGGGTAGAAGGAGTTTATTGTACGGTAACTATTCACTGAATAGGTTCTTGGTATTCTAAGCAGTGAATTCATATTATCAGGATAGTCGCGATATGCTGAGAAGTATCCCTCACGTTGTAGAATAAATGTGATTAATTAATTAATCATATTTAATAAATTAGAGAATTTATATAAATAATGATAAAATAGTTTTATTATTATTTATTTCTACTACCGGCTTAATATTGAACCTACAGGGTCACACCATAAAAAGAGAATGATTTAATGGCGGAGGAATTCATTAATAATGGCTAATAATTATTTATTTATGAAATAAATAATTAATTGGCAAGTTTAATAATTGATTAAATGAGATTTAATTGATTATAAATTAATTAAGAAAAGTTCTTAATATTATTAATTAAGGATTTAATTTTTGGAAATTAAATCAAGAGAGAGAATTATTTCTAAAGTGTTTAGAAAAAGAATTAATAATTAAAAGGTGTTTTAATTATTAATGAGAATAATAAATGGGATAATAATAATAATATTTATGAGAAAATTTCAGCTGAAAATTTTGCCTATAAATATACTATTATTAACCCTGTTTTTATTTGAACCCCAAAAACCCAAAAAGTTTGGAAAACCCAATTCTCTCCACCTCCTTTCTCCTCCATAACATCGTTTTCTTGGTGGATATCGGTGGAGTGATTCACACTTGAGGAGCAACTGCTAAGGATCTCTGATCGTTGTCTCCGAATTATTTTAAAGGTTAGATTCGATCCCTATGTTTTTATCACGATTTATATGCTTTTATTTGGATTTTATATGTGTAGTAGTGTTGACTCAGAGAAATGGTATAGTCCCATGAAATCCGAAATGGAATCTATGTATACCAACCAAGTATGGACTCTGGTTGAGGCGCCTGAAGGTGTTAAGCCTATTGGGTGCAAGTGGGTATACAAAAGAAAGATTGGAGCAGATGGCCAGGTGGAGACCTATAAGGCCAGGCTCATGGCAAAAGGATTCAAATAAAGGCAAGGGATTGTCTTTGATGAAACTTTTTCGCCTGTAGCCCTGTTAAAATCAATTCGAATTTTGCTTGCGATTGTTGCTTACTACGACTATGAGATCTGGCAAATGGACGTGAAAATGGCCTTCCTCAATGGGGAACTTCAGGAGGAAGTGTATATGACACAGCCAGAGGGTTTTCTTTCCAAGGGAAATGAACACCTAGTGTGTAAGCTGCTGCGAACCATATATGGTTTAAGGCAAGCTTCTCGTAGATGGAACATCCGTTTTGATGAGACAACCAAAGAGTTTGGTTTTATCAAAAACATAGATGAACCATGTGTCTACAAGAAGGTTAGTGGGAGCGCGGTAACATTTCTTGTATTGTATGTGGATGACATACTTCTTATTGGAAATGATATACCGATGCTACAATCAGTCAAAGTATGGTTATCAAAGAACTTCACCATGAAGGACTTGGGAGAAGCATCCTACATTCTCGGTATGAAGATCTATAGAGATAGATCTAGAACAATGATAGGTCTTACCCAGGGTACATACATCCAGAAAGTGCTTAAAAGGTTTAGCATGGAAAACTCCAAAAGAGGTCTCATACCGATGAGCCATGAAGTGTCCCTTTCCGAAAAAATGTCTCCTAAGACACCTGAGAAAAGAGAGCGTATGAGTAAGATTCCTTATGCTTCAGCAATAGGATCTATCATGTACGCGATGTTGTGTACAAGGCCTCATGTTGCTTATTCAATTAGTGTGATGAGCAGATATCAGTCCAATCCAGGTGAAGACCACTAGAAAGCAGTGAAAAATATCCTTAAGTACTTGCGAAGGACTCAGGACATTTTTCTTGTTTTTGGTGGTGAATCTGAGTTGAAAATAGAGGGTTATACTGACTCTAGTTTTCAATCAGAAAGTGATAGCAAATCCATGTCAGGGTACGTGTTTACTCTGAATGGTGGTGCGATTAGTTGGAAGAGTTCCAAACAGTCTACAACGGCTGACTCCACAGCGGAAGCAGAATATATAGCTGCAAGTGAGGCTGCAAAAGAAGCCGTTTGGATGAGGAAATTTGTTTCTGAGTTGGGAGTTGTTCCTAGCGTTGAAGAGCCTATTGTGTTGTATTGTGATAACAACGCAGCAATAGCACAAGCCAAGGAACCTAGGTCTCATAAAAATTCCAAACATGTCCTGTGGCGCTTTCATCTGATTAGGGAGATTGTTGAAAGAGGAGATGTCAACGTCAAGAGAGTTGACACACATAACAATGTAGCGGAACCACTCACAAAGCCACTTTCTCAAAGTCACTTTGATCGTCATAAAGACAAGATGGGTATTAGATACCAGAGTGATTGACTTTAGTACAAGTGGGAGATTGAAAGAGATATGTCCTAAGTTCAATCATGTATGAGGATTTAGGAATAACTTTTAGGTAATCTGTTTTGATTTCATTGATATTAATAAAAGGCTTGTTTTGTTTTTATTGCGGGCTCTATCTATTTAAATGTTTAAATAAGATATACCACAGTTTAGAGTAAAGCTTTTTATAGATTATGATGAGATCATAATAATGAAACCTAAAAGATGATAACTCTAAACTTAAATAGTTCCTGGTCGTAGGATTACTAACTGGTAATTAATAATCCGCAAAGATCGGTACATACTATGCTTGCTTCATTATGAAGGATGTCTGTTCTCATAGACATTTGTGTGGTGACACTATAGCTAGTATGTAGGTGTAGAATAAGTTCACTGAACATGACTCACACAGCTGAACAACTGATGGAGTTCACTCACGTGTCAACAGTTGTTCACATAGTGATAGTTGTACAAGTATCCTTAGACTTGAGGTCATCATAGTCATCTTGTGTACACTGAACTATACTTTGGTTTAGTTCTTAGTCTCAAGGGACAATTATAAGGGCTCTACTGGGTATAGAAATTTGTACACGAAGATAGTGTATGATCAATAAAGGATCTACCCCTTCCAGTGTAGGAAGAGAATGTTCAATGCTGATCCACTTATGTTAGTTCAGGAATCTCTGGCCAGAGTGAATGAAATTAGAAAGGAGTTTCTAATTTACATTAAATAGAACTAAGCATAGTAAATGGGAAAGCAAGTGATTAAATAAGATAGGCTTGACACAAGTTCCATGCCTTGTATTTAATCGTGACATTGCAGGGTAGAAAGAATTAATTGTACGGTAACTACTCACTAAATAGGTTCTTGGTATTCTAAGCAGTGAATTCGTATTATCCGGATAGTCGCGATATGCTGAGAAGTATCCCTCATGATTAGAATAAATATGATTAATTAATTAATCATATATAATGAATTAGAGAATTTATATAAATAATGATAAAATAGTTTTATTATTATTTATTTCTACTACCGGCTTAATATTGAACCTACAAGGTCACGCCAGAAAAGAGAATGATTTAATGGTGGAGAAATTAATTAATAATGGCTGATAATTATTTATTCATGAAATAAATAATTAATTGGTAAATTTAATAATTGATTAAATGAGATTTAATTGATTATAAATTAATTAAGAAAAGGTTCTTAATATTATTAATTAAGAATTTAATTTTTGGAAATTAAATCAAGTGAGAGAATTATTTCTAAAGAGTTTATAAAAAGGATTAATAATTAAAAGGTGTTTTAATTATTAGTGAGAATAATAAAGGGTTAATAATAATAATATTTTATGGGAAAATTTTCAGCTGAAAATTTTGCCTATAAATATACTATTATAAACCCTATTTTTGCCTCAACCAAAAAGATTTACAAAACCCTAATTCTCTCCATCTCTTCCTCCTTCATTACATCGTTTTCTTGGTGGATACCGGTGGAGTGCTTCACACTTGAGGAGCAGCTGCTAAGGATCTCCGTTCATCGTTCTTGGATCGCTATTAAAGACCTCCATCTTTCCATTAACGTAAAGCTTCTTAAGGTAAACATACTGAACTACGAATTAAATATTATTTTTCGCATGGATCCTGCGGAGGGTTTCAGTTTTTTTTAAGATTAAATTTACGTTTTCGCTGCGTTTATTTGCTAAAAACCCTTCAATGGCATCAAAGCTACTTGCGAAAAGTTTTTAATTCGTTTATGTGTTTAACTGTTTTTGATATATGAGCATGTACGTGATTCGCCACGATTTGATGTTGATATAATATGCTTATATATGTATGGTTTTGAATATATGATATTCATGTGAGTTGTGTAATCATAAGATGATTATGTAATCTGTATATATACTGATATATACATGATTTATGTTTGTTCTAATTATGAGAATCATATTAGATACGGATTCTAAATTGGCTGCTGCAGATTTGCTGAAATCTGGGTCTGGTGTCCGATTTACGCAAACGAATACTCTATTACATAGGTAAACGAGCTTCTGAACAAAACTGATAGCTGTAGCTATCAACGAATTGTCTGTAAGGCTTTGACGTCGTTTACTGCCCGTAAACAGTGATTCTTGTTTTTCTGATTTGATTCTGATTTTTTTGATTTTTCTGATTTTTGTCATATTTTCTTTTTATGATTAGATCATGGATAATATGATATGTTAAGATCAGATTATGTGTTTTAACATGCTTTTATGTGTTGTATGAGCATGGTTGATGGTTATGGCCTTTCGACCTTAGTGTAATGGTTTTGGTTTTGGTTTTAAATATTACTTGCATGTCGTAAATCTTTGTAATAATAAATCTCGAATGTAACTCGAGTTATTCTTATAAGTTCATTAGATTAGTTTTACTTTCAATCATGTAATGTAATTGAAGACTCAAGAAGGCTATCCAATGGAGGTGCTACAAAGAAGAAGATGAGGCATACAAGAAGTCTAAACAAAGAAGAAGACTTATGTAATAAGTAGTTGTATTTATTTCCATCACCATATTAGATTGACCTTGATCTTTATCATGAGCTTGATAAAGATCACATAGGATGGGGCCATAACCAAACATATTTACTTTATTGCACTTTACATTTACTTGTTTATTTAATTTTATATATGAGATATATGCCTATGTTTACCATGCGATGATAGATTTAGGTGAACTTAAATCAATATAAGGCGTGCTCTAGAAAATCTAGAATATGAATCATTTCTTGCCTTGACAATAAATATTATGAATACGATCATGAGATTCTTGTGTTTATGAAACACGTAATTGAATATGATTTTTCAATATTGAGAGAAAGGATGATTCTGTCAACAATAGATTTCTATCTGTAAGAAAGGGTTATTAAGTGACGCCTCTTGACAATGCTCCACCCGATCTGGGAATCATCTGATTATCGATTATTGATTTGAAATATTTAATTTAAAAGGAAGAATCTCTTTATAATATGATTATGATTGTATTGTAAAATAATCCCTCTAAAATTAAATAATATCAAGTAGTATTTGGCCAATGACACAACGGGCTTGTGTCGGCCATAGCCTTCCAACCTGGTAGAAAGTGGTTCTTATTTTTAAATCATTGTCGTTTCAAGCTACAGCCGAGGGCTTTGATTTCGAAATAAGAAATACTTGTCTATTACATAGAGATGTGTACATTGAATTAGAATCTAAAGGTCGGTATGTGCTACAGCCGTGGGCCGTTGGAGACTGATTCAATTGTACGAAATGTTGGGTTAGACTTGACTTAGAATATTGAGTTTGTCGTGCCACAGTCGTGACTCAATTATTCAAAAGGCTAAACTTATATTAGGGAATAACATAAGATGTAATTGACAAGAGTTGTCTGCCAATTGAACATCACATGACGTTTCGTGCCACAGCCGAGGTTGTGTGATGGAATGTAGGATCCCTATTCCCACTAGCATTATGAATGCTTAATTTTCACTTAGGGGGTTGAAAAAAAATTAGATAAACTAGTGGGAGACACTTATGAATAAAGACCTGATTCATATACTGTTTTGAAATGAAATTGAATATTTGCTAAGTGTTGTTATGTGTTTATCATTTACAGATTTACTATATTCGTCATGTCTTCTGCACTATCACTCCGGAGCATACTAGATGCTCACAAGTTGACTGGTCCTAATTTAGCTGTTTGTTTTCACTATAAAAAGTTGGGGCACTGGAAGAGGAACTGTAAGGTTTACCTTGCAGAATTGAAGAAGAAGAAGGGTAGTAAGACTACCGCTTCTGATTCAGGCATGTTCATGATCGAAGTTAATATGTCACTAGGTCAAATTTCTACTTGGGTATTAGATACCGCCTGTGGTTCTCATATTTGCAATTCGTTGCAAGGACTAAAGGGAAGTAGGACTCTTGAAAAAGATGAGGTAATTCTACGTATGGGCAATGAAGCAAGGGTTGCGGCCATATCTGTAGGATCATTTAGTTTACATATGCCTACGGGCAAGACTATTATTTTGAATAATTGTTATTACGTTCCCTCTATTGTGAGGAATATTGTTTCTATTCCTATTTTGGATGTGGATGGTTTTTCATTTATTATTAAGAATAATGAATGTTCTATCCTTAGAGATAATGTTCTTTTTTGGACGTGGCATTTTAAATAATGGTCTGTATATATGTGATGTAGAGCATGATTTACTTCAGATTGAACAAACTAATAAAAGAAAACGAGATGATGAAAATCTGACCTATTTATGGCACTGTAGGCTAGGTCATATTAGTGAAAATAGACTGCGGACATTGCATAAGGAAGGGTTACTTGACCCCTTTGATTTTGAATCATATCCTACATGCGAGTCTTGTCTATTGGGTAAAATGATTGGTACACACAGATGTATGTGGACCAATGTCTACGCAAGTCATGGGTGGATTTTGGTACTTCATTACTTTCATAGATGATAGATCTAGATTCGGATACGTGTATTTGATGAAACACAAGTCTGAAGCCTTTGAAAAGTTCAAAGAATATAAACATGAAGTGGAGAAACAAACCAAACACAGTATTATAACTCTTCGATCAGATCGAGGTGGTGAATACTTGAATGGAGAGTTTCTAGATTATCTCAGAGAAAATGGTATAGTATTCTAATAGACTCCTCCATATACTCCACAGTTAAATGGGGTATCTGAAAGGAGAAATCGAACTTTGTTAGATATGGTTCGGTCCATGATGAGCTATGCGAATCTTCCAATATTCCTATGGGGTTATGCATTGGAAACCTCAGCCTATTTATTGAATAAGGTGCCTTCCAAATCTGTTCCTCAAACACCATATGAGATATGGAAAGAAAGGAAACCGATTCTTAAACACATTAAGATTTGGGGATGTCCATCTTATATCAAGAAAGTTGACCCAGATAAGTTGGAATCTCGATCCGTAAAATGTAATTTTGTGGGATATCCTAAAGAGACTTTGGGGTATTACTTTTACACTGATCATCGGGTGTTTGTCTCCAGACATGCTACCTTCTTGGAAAGGGAGTTTATCTTTGAAGGAAACGGTGGGAGAAAAATTGAACTTGATGAAGTTCAAGAAGCACAAACTACTACGGATCAAGTGGAAACACCTGTTCAGACTGAACAACCTTCTGTGGAACAGCCCATTCGTAGGACAGGGAGAGTGTCTCGCCAACCTGAGAGGTATTATGGTCTTGTCATTGAGAATGACAATGAGTTGTCAACCATTGATGATGACAACCATGTGACCTATAATGAGGCTATGAGTAGTGTTGACTCAGAGAAATGGCATAGTGCCATGAAATCCAAAATGGAATCTATGTATACCAACCAAGTATGGACTCTGGTTGAGGCGCCTGAAGGTGTTAAGCCTATTGGGTGCAAGTGGGTATACAAAAGAAATATTGGAGCAGATGGTCAGGTGGAGACCTATAA
This sequence comes from Apium graveolens, assembly GCF_009905375.1. Lineage (NCBI taxonomy): Eukaryota > Viridiplantae > Streptophyta > Magnoliopsida > Apiales > Apiaceae > Apium > Apium graveolens. Next base: position 147,565,400 of record NC_133654.1, on the reverse strand, counting down.
GGCCAGGCTCGTGGCAAAAGGATTCAAACAAAGGCAAGGGATTGACTTTGATGAAACTTTTTCGCCTGTAGCCCTGTTAAAATTAATTCGGATTTTTCTTGCGATTGCTGCTTACTACGATTATGAGATCTGGAAAATGGACGTGAAAAAGGCCTTCCTCAATGGGGAACTTGAGGAGGAAGTGTATATGACACAGCCAGAGGGTTTTCTTTCCAAGGGAAATGAACACCTAGTGTGTAAGCTCTTGCGAACCATATATGGTTTAAGGCAAGCTTCTCGCAGATGGAACATCCATTTTGATCAGACAATCAAAGAGTTTGGTTTTATCAAAAACATAGATAAACCATGTGTCTACAAGAAGGTTAGTGGGAGCGCGGTAACATTTCTTGTATTGTATATGGATGACATACTTCTTATAGGAAATGATATACCGATGCTACAATCAGTCAAAGTATGGCTATCAAAGAACTTCACCATGAAGGACTTGGGAGAAGCATCCTACATTCTCGGTATGAAAATCTATAGAGATAGATCTAGAAGAATGATAGTTCTTACCCAGGGTATATACATCCAGAAAGTGCTTAAAAGGTTTAGCATGGAAAACTCCAAAAGAGGTCTCATACCGATGAGCAATGGAGTGTCCCTTTCCGAAAAATTATCTCCTAAGACACCTGAGGAAAGAGAGCGTACGAGTAAGATTCCTTATGCTTCAGCATAGGATCTATCATGTATGCGATGTTATGTACAAGGCCTGATGTTGCTTATTCAATTAGTGTGACGAGCAGATATCAGTCCAATCCAGGTGAAGACCACTGGAAAGCAGTGAAAAACATCCTTAAGTACTTGCGAAGGACTCAGGACATTTTTCTTGTTTTTGGTGGTGAATCTGAGTTGAAAATAGAGGGTTATACTGACTCTAGTTTTCAATCAGAAAGTGATAGCAAATCCATGTCAGGGTACGTGTTTACTCTGAATGGTGGTGCAATTTAGATTGTTGAAAGAAGAGATGTCAATGTCGAGAGAGTTGACACACATAACAACGTAGCAGACCCACTCACAAAGCCACCTTCTCAAAGTCACTTTGATCGTCATAAAGACAAGATGGGTATTAGATACCAGAGTGATTGGCTTTAGTACAAGTGGGAGATTGAAAGAGATATGTCCTAAGTCCAATCATGTATGAGGATTTAGGAATAACTTTTATGTAATCTGTTTTGATTTCATTGATATCAATAAAAGGCTTGTTTTCTTTTAATTGCGGACTCTATCTATTTAAATGTTTAAATAAGATATACCACAGTTTAGAGTAAAGCTTTTTATGGATTGTGATGAGATCATAATAATGAGACCTAAAAGATGATAAATCTAAACTTAAATAGTTACTGGTCGTAGGATTACTAACTGGTAATTAATAATCCGCAAAGATCGGTACATATTATGCTTGCTTCATTATGAAGGATGTCTGTTCTCATAGACATTTGTGTGGTGACACTGTAGCTAGTATGTAGGTGCTTATTATAGAATAATTTCACTGAACATGACTCACACAGCTGAACAACTGATGGAGTTCACTCACGTGTCAGCAGTTGTTCACATAGTGATAGTTGTACAAGTTTCCTTAGACTTGAGGTCATCATAGTCATCTTGTGTACACTGAACTATGTTTTGGTTTAGTTCTTAGTCTCCAGGAAAAATTATAAGGGCTCTACTGGGTCTAGGAATTTGTACATGAAGATAGTGTATGATCAATAAAGGATCTACCCCTTCCAGTATAGGAAGAGAATGTTCAATGCTGATCCACTTATGTTAGTTCAGGAATCTCTGGCCAGAGTGAATGAAATTAGAAAGGAGTTTCTAATTTACATTAAATAGAACTAAGCATAGTGAATGGGAAAGCAAGTGATTAAATAAGATAGGCTTGACACAAGTTTCATGCCTTTTTTTAATCGTGACATTGCAGGGTAGAAGGAATTAATTGTACGGTAACTACTCACTAAATAGGTTCTTGGTATTCAAAGCAATGAATTCGTATTATCCGGATAGTCGCGATATGCTGAGAAGTATCCCTCACGATGTAGAATAAATATGATTAATTAATTAATCATATTTAATGAATTAGAGAATTTATATAAATAATGATAAAATAGTTTTATTATTATTTATTTCTACTACCGGCTTAATATTGAACCTACAGGGTCACGCCATAAAAGAGAATGATTTAATGGTGGAGAAATTAATTAATAATGGCTGATAATTATTTATTTATGAAATAAATAATTAATTGGCAAATTTAATAATTGATTAAATGAGATTTAATTGATTATAAATTAATTAAGAAAAGGTTCTTAATATTATTAATTAAGAATTTAATTTTTGAAAATTAAATCAAGTGAGAGAATTATTTCTAAAGAGTTTAGAAAAAGGATTAATAATTAAAAGGTGTTTTAATTATTAGTGGGAATAATAAAGGGTTAATAATAATATTATTTATGGAAAAAATTTCAGTTGAAAATTTTGCCTATAAATATACTATTATAAACCCTATTTTTGCCTCAACCAAAAAGATTTACAAAACCCTAATTCTCTCCATCTCCTCCTCCTTCATTACATCGTTTTCTTGGTGGATACCGGTGGAGTGCTTCACACTTGAGGAGCAGCTGCTAAGGATCTCTGTTCATCGTTCTTGGATCGCTATTAAAGACCTCCATCTTTCCATTAACGTAAAGTTTCTTAAGGTAAACATACTGAACTACGAATTAAATATTATTTTTCACATGGATCTTGCGGAGGGTTTTGGTTTTTTTAAGATTAAATTTACGTTTTCGCTGCGTTTATGTGCTAAAAACCCTTCAGTGAGTATCTCAATGCTTTAACCGACAACTTATGTGCCTCCTGAGCATCATCAGGGAGCCACCCAGTTTCTAAGTGGGTTTTGATCGGGTCTATCCAACAGCTTGCCACACCAACTCGTGCTATCAGATTTACGACATGAATAGTAGGGGTCTTCAAGACCTGGAAGTAAATACTTCTTGGATAGTTCTCGATTTCAGACGAGGCGAACTAAGATAAGGCATTCGCCGTACTATTCTCCTCTCTCGAAACATGTTCTGCGTACCATTCATCAAACTAAGTCAGTATTCCCTTTACGACTCTCAGGTACTTGGCCATAGTATCATCCTTGGCCTCAAACTCCCCATTAACTTGAGCAACTAAAAGTCTCAAGTCTCCACAGACCTTCAGGTTTTTGGCCCTCACGGCTCTAGACAAGCCTAAGCCAGCTATCAATGCTTCATATTATGCTTTGTTGTTTATAGTTGGAAAATCCAACTTCAAAGCATACTCAATCATAAACCCATAGGGCTTTGCAATACTAGGCTTGCGCCACTAGATTTTGTTTTGGACGCTCCGTCAAAATGGAGAACCCAATATTCTTTCAGAGTTGTTTCTTCTTCCTTCTCCCCTTCTTCCAGGGTTACTATCTCTTGCCCCCCGACTTCCTGGTCATTAATAGTACATTCGACCACGAAGTCTGCTAAGGCCTGAGCCTTTATGGCCATTCGAGGCTTATACTTGATATCGAACTTTGTTAACTCAATTGCCCACTTGATGAGCCTTCCACTAGCCTTCGGTCTATGAAGAATGTTCCTCAAGGGTTGGTCCGTTAGGACTTCAATCTTGTGAGCCTGGAAGTATGGTCTCAACTTCCTCGAGGCTGTGATGAGAGCAAGCGCAAACTTCTCCGTGGTGGAGTAATTCAACTGTGCTCCATGGAGTACCTTGCTTACATAGTATACAGGATTTTGGAGCTTTTACTCTTCCTTCATGAGGACCGCACTCACGGTTTGTTCAGACACCGTGAGGTACAAATAGAGAGTGTCCTCCGGACTTGGTTTAGCCAACAATGGGGCTTCAGTCATGTACTTCTTCATCTGTTCAAAGGCCTCTTGGCTCTCAGCTGTCCATTCAAAGTCCTTCGCCTTCTTAAGGGTTTTGAAAAAGGGTAGGCATTTGTCTCCAGACTTGGAGATGAACCTTCCTAGAGTTGCAATTCTTTCAGTCAGCTTCTGAACGTCCTTGACGGAGCGTGGTGGCTCCATGTCTATGATAGCTTTAATCTTTTCGGGGTTGGCCTCTATCCCCCTCTTAGAGACCATATGACCTAAAAATTTTCCAGACCCAACTCCAAAAGCACACTTGGCTGGGTTTAACATCATCTTGTGGTGTCTCAACACTTCAAATACCTCTCTGAGGTGGCTAATATGATCGGCCTTGCTTAGGCTTTTGACTAACATGTCATCAACATAGACCTCTATGGTATTCCCAATTAGATGGGCAAATATCTTGTTTACCAGTCTATGGTAAGTAGCTCCTGCATTCTTAAGTCCAAAAGCTATAACAAGATAACAAAATACACCAAAGTTAGTTATGAAAGATACATTGGGGGTGTCATCCTTATGCATTCTAATCTGATTATAACCACTGAAACCATCCATAAAGATTAGCATCTCATGTCCAGTAGTGGCATCAATCAGGGTATCAATCCTTGGTAGGGGTAACAGTCTTTGGGACATGCTTCATTTATATCAGTAAAGTTGATGCTCATCCTCCACTTTCCATTGGCCTTCTTAACCATTACGGGGTTGGCCAACCATTCAGGGAATTTCACTTCCTCAATAAATCCAGCTTCTAAAAGCTTCTCGACCTCTTGCTTAATGGCTTCCAGCCTATTAGGGGCATAAGTTCACTTCTTTTGCTTTACAACATTTCGAATTGGATCAACGTTCAACCTATGAGTTATAAGGTTCGGGTCAATCCCAGGCATATCAGCTGCTGTCCAAGCGAATACATCATTGTTCTCTTGGAGGAAAGTTGTTATTCGACCCTTCAAGGGCTTGTCCAAAGATGCCCCAATATATGTGACCTTTTCCGGGTCTAAGGGATCTAAGGAAATTGGGACCAAGTCCTCAGCTGGCTTTCCTCGTAATTCGTCATTCTCTCGGACATCCATGTTTTATATGGGGAGAACCTGCCCCCCGGTTCCATCGGGTCTAAGTGCTGCGACATAGCAACTGCAGGCCATTTTCTGATCTCCTCTTGCTTCTCCAACACCGTTCCTAGTCGGGAACTTCAGTACTATATGGTAAGTTAAGGGCACAGCCTTAAAAGTGTGGATCCCTGTCCTACCCATGATGGCATTTTAGGTAGAGGCTGCCTTGATAACCCGAATGTTCAACATTTGTGTGGCCTCCCTGGGCTCTTTCCCGATAGTTACGGGAAGTTGTATTACTCCCTCGACTTTACATTCCACATGGTTACCCATAGATGGGTGCGTCAAATGGAGTTAGTTGAGAGTCATTATAGCCCATCCTTATGAACGTATCATGGAATAGAATGTCCACGGAAGCTCCATTGTCCACTAGGACCCTCATAACAGGACAATTTCCAATTATCGGAGTCATAACCAGAGGATCATCCTGAGGAAATTTCAAACCTTCAAGGTCTGGGTCACCAAATTCAAGTGTCATCTTGTTAGATATATTTGATAATGTCATGGTTAATATGATTTATGTTTAGTTTTCAGATCTTACTTAAACAGGATAAATCAGTACTTACTGGAAGTCAGGACTTAAGGATATCAGTACTTATATTATCAAGAGATAATCATCAGAAGATGGATATCAGAACTTAAGTGCTGAAGGATGTTCAGATAAGGACAGTAGCTGATTAAAGGAAAGAAGATCGAGATAAACATAAGAAGAGATATGCATGAAGAAGGAATTCTATGAAGAATAGAATACTTGGAAGAAAAGATATCTGATTGATATATTTTAGGAAGCAGAATTATATTCCATATCAATTAGCGATTATCTTGTAACTGTGTAGTATATAAACACAGACATAGGGTTTACACTATAAGTGTTATCATATTCGAGAAGATTATTCATTGTAACCCTAGCAGCTCTCATGATATTTGTTCATCACTGAGAGGTAACAGTTTCATACTGTAACAGAGTTTATTGTTTCAATAAAGTTTATTTTCTATTACTTGAGATATTAAAGTTCAATTTGATTGTACTTTACACTGTATTCACCCCCTCTACAGTGTGTGTGACCTGACAAGTGGTATCAGAGCCGATCTGTTAACGCACATACAGTTTAAGATCCAAACTCAATCATGTCTGACATGGAAACTCCAACTAAGCCTACCAAAACTGAAGAACCACCAAAGACACAAATTCAAAATCGGTATGAGACCATCAGAGTTCCCATACTGAGACCATCTGAATATCCCATATGGAAGGTGAGGATGACCATGTTCCTGGAAGCAACAGATCCAGAATATCTTGATAGAATCTAGGAAGGGCCTCACAAACCAACCAAGCTCGCAGTTGCAGTTGTAGGTGAAGCAGCAAAGACCGTACCAAAGGAGAAGAGTGATTATACTGTTGAAGATATCGCATCAATTGCTAAGGATGCTAAGGTACGACACTTACTGCATAGTGCCATTGATAATGTAATGTCAAACAGGGTAATTAACTGCAAGACTGCTAAGGAGATATGGGATGCTCTGGAAACAAGGTGTCAGGGAACTGATACAATTAAGAAGAACAGGAAGACAATACTCACTCAAGAGTATGAACACTTTGACTCAAAGGAAAATGAGTCATTGACTGATTTATATGATAGATTTGTCAAACTATTGAATGATTTGTCATTGGTTGATAAGGAGTATGATCTTGAAGATTCAAACCTTAAATTCCTGTTAGCTCTTCCTGAATGCTGGGATTTGAAGGCAACAATAATAAGAGACAACTACAATCTTGATGAAACAACTCTTGATGAAATTTATGGAATGCTCAAGACTCATGAACTTGAGATGGAACAAAGAAGCAAGAGGAAAGGAGGAAAGTCAAGGACAGTTGCTCTTAAGGCTGAAGAAGAATCCCCCAAGGCAGCTACCTCAAGGAAAGACAAGGGTAAAGCTCTTTTCACAAAGTCTAATACTGAGTCATCAAGTTCTGAAAGTGATGATGACTCAGATTCTGAAAGCTTTCCTGATACTGATGCTGATGAGGAGATGATGAAGCTGTGTGCTCTTATGGTGAAAGGGATCACAAAGATTGCATACAGGAAGTTCAGGAAGGGAAAGAAGTTTTCCAGGAAAGGCACAAGTTCTGATAAGAAGAATTTCAGAAGATCTGAGGGCAGAGGAGGAAAGTCTGATAGAGGAGATTATACCAATGTCAAATGCTATAACTGTGGTGAGAAAGGCCACATATCTCCTGATTGCAAGAAAGTGAAGGGTGACAAAAGCAAGGCTCTTGTCACAAAGAAGAAAAGCTGGACAGACACCTCAGACTCTGAAAGTGAGGAGAACTATGCTTTGATGGCAAATGCTGATAAAGAAAGTGCTGAGAGCAGTTCTGAAGCTGCTGAAACAAAGGGCAACAGGAAAAATATCCTAGTCCTGGACAGTGGATGTTCAGGACATATGACTGGAAATAAAGCCCTGCTATCAGACTTTGTGGAGAAAGCTGACCCAAGCGTTTCTTATGGAGATGGCAACATTAGAAAAACATTGGGATATGGCAATATCAATCTTGGGAATGTCATCATTAATGAAGTAGCTCTGGCCTCAGGACTTAAACACAATCTGCTGAGTATAAGTCAAATCTGTGACAGAGGTTATCATGTTGATTTCTTTGAAGAACACTGTGAAGTTATGAGTAAATGTAAAGGCAAAGTTGTTCTGAAAGGATACAGGCGTGGTAACATTTATGAAGCTAAGCTTTCAACAAGTACTGATAGTTCTGCAATCTGTCTGATGAGTAGAGCATCAATTGAAGAAAGCTGGAATTGGCACAAGAAACTCTCTCATTTAAATTTCAACAATATAAATGAACTAGTCAAGAAAGATCTTGTGAGAGGACTGCCAAAGTCGGTATTTGCTCCTGATGGCCTTTGTGATTCTTGTCAGAAGGCCAAACAAAGAAAATCTTCATTCAAGAGCAAGACTGAATCATCAATTCTTGAGCCTTATCATCTACTACATGTTGATCTATTTGGTCCAGTGAATGTCATGTCTATTGCAAAGAAGAAATATGTGTTGGTCATAGTGGATGAGTTCACCAGATACACATGGGTGTATTTCTTGCACATAAAAAGTGAAACTGCATCTATCTTGATTGATCATGTCAAACATCTGGATAAATTGGTCAAAGATTCTGTGAAAACCATAAGGAGTGATAATGGCACTGAGTTCATGAATTTGATAATGGAAGAGTTCTGCAAAAACCATGGAATTAAGCAGGAATTTTCTGCTCCTGGAACTCCACAGCAAAATGGAGTTGTTGAAAGGAAGAATAGAACTCTCATTGAAGCTGCACGTACAATGCTTGAAGAAGCAAAGCTTCCAACCTATTTCTGGGCTGAAGCTGTGCAGACTGCTTGTTTTACTCAAAATGCAACACTCATTAACAAGCAAGGAAAAACACCATATGAGATGGTGAAGAAAAAGAAGCCAAATCTGAAGTACTTTCATGTATTTGGATGCAAGTGTTTTGTTCTTAAGACTCATCCTGAACAGCTATCCAAATTTGATCTAAAAGCTGATGAAGGAATTTTTGTTGGATATCCAATTTCCACAAAAGCCTTCAGAGTCTATAATTTGAGAACAAGAGTGGTCATGAAATCTATCAATGTCTCCTTTGATGATAAGAAGATTACTGGACTTGAAGATTTTATTGATCATGATCAGCTGAGATTGGAAAATGAAGACTCAAATTCTGATACTGAAAATCCTGATAATCTAAGTCCTGATAATGCCAACTCTGATGGATTAAACTCTGATGTTATTGAAACTATGGTGACTACGTCAAAAAAAGATGCACCTATGCAGGGGGAGCATACTCAAGATCTTACAACATCTCAAGAAGCATCAGAACATACATCTGGATCTTTAAGTTCTGATTCGTCAAGTTCTGATAAGACAAGTTCTGAAAATCTAAATTCTGAAGAATCCAACTCAGAGAGCATAGTTTCAGGGGGAGCATCAGAAAATGAAGTTGAAGACAGCATGGATCATGGGGGAGCATCCAGTTCTAGAGAAAACCTTCCATCTGCAAGAAAGTGGACTAAATCACATACACCTGATTTGATAATTGGAAATCCTGATACAGGTGTCAGAACTAGAACAGGTACTTCAAACGAATGTCTTTACAATTCTTTTCTTTCTCAGACTGAGCCAAAGAAAGTGGAAGAAGCTCTTCAAGATGCTGATTGGGTGCAAGCAATGCAGGAAGAGTTAAATGTGTTAGGAATATATGTGCATTAGTTTGATGATATGTTTAACAAAACACTTAAGTAGAAATTCAGTGTCTGTAGCCTCAACGGATAAGACCACTTTGGCTATCCGTTGATGGTGTAGCTTCACTTAGAAATAAGTCTAGTTTTGTAGCATATTTCAGTCTCTGTATTTAAGATGTAATTCTTAGAAGTTGAGAGAAACTATGAGTCATGTTGACTACTAGAAGATATGCAGATAGGAAGGCCAATTGTAAATATTTCATGCCTTGTAATCTTGTATAAATGAAGTGGTATCAACGGATGACTTAAAGACCTTCAACGGATGAGAAGCTAAGCTTCAACGGATGTCTCTAAAGCTTCAACGGATAACATCCTTCAACGGATGAGTGCATCAACGGATGAAAGCTTCAACGGATGTTCTGTTGATTAACCGTTGATAAGTGGTAGTTGTACCTACAAACAGAGGCACGTGGGTGAACAGAGATAACTGAAATGTGGCAGCCTAATTTCAAGAACATCAGAAAAAGCAGCTGTTCTACTCTAGTATAAAGAGACATTAAGTCAACAAAATACTGGAGTGAACTGGAGAAGAAACAAGTGGAGATCTTACTTTATTATTTTATATATCCTTGTCTTCACTTGTAAACTTGGTAATATATAAACCAAGTAGTAGCTAGTAATTAGATAAGAATTTTTCCAGAGCTGTTTAGAAAAATCTTGAGAGAAAAATTATCTAGTTTGTACTAGGATGCAGCTGTGATCAAATTCTTAGATCACAGAATTTCTGAAATACCATCTCTGGTGGAACAACAAATCCACCAGAAAAGTTTTTAAAGGTTTATTGTGTTCTTTACATTTGTGTTTGAATATATATCTGTCTGTATCAGCTTAAAGCAATTCACACACTTGTTCATCTTGAACACACAGTCTTTATAAACTGCTCAAAACTTGAAAAAGTTTTGAGATTTACATTCAACCCCCCTTCTGTAAATCTCATTGTTAGTTCTCTAGAAATAACAATTGGTATCAGAGCAGGCTCTTGACAAACAAAGAGTTTAAAGATCTTGGAATCTAACAAAGATGAGTAAGAAGGATATTGGAGTAAAAATCCCAGTTCTTGATAGAGACAGTTATCACCACTGGAAGGTGAAAATGCACCTTCATCTACTCTCCCAAGATGAAGGTTATGTAAACTGTATTGAGAATGGTCCTCACATTCCCCACAAAGTGGCCACAGTTGCTACGGCCACAATTGCTGTTGGTCAATCCATTCCAAAACCTAGAGCAAAATGGACAATGGAAGACACAGAAGAAGTCCACAAGGATAAGAAGGCTATGAACATTTTGTTTAATGGTCTTGACAAGGATATGTTTGATAATGTGATAAATTGCTCAACTGCCAAAGAGGTTTGGGACACAGTTCAGCTGCTGTGTGAAGGTACAGAACAAGTAAAAGAAAACAAGATGCAGCTTCTTATTCAATAGTATGAGTATTTTCATTTTGAAGAAAATGAATCTTTAAATGACACATTTAACAGATTCCAAAAGCTGTTGAATGGATTGAAGCTGTATGGTAGAGTGTACCAGGTGAAGGATTCAAATCTTAAATTCTTAAGATCCTTGCCAAAGGAATGGAAACCCATGACTGTCTCCTTAAGAAACTCTCAGGATTATAAGGACTTCACTCTTGAAAGATTATATGGAATCTTGAAGACTTATGAACTAGAGTTGGAACAGGATGAGGTATTGGAGAAGGGGAGAAAGAAAGGAAGTTCAGTTGCATTGGTAGCTGAAAATGAGAGGGAATGCAGACAAGAAACTGTGAGATCTACATCAAACTCCAAAGATGGTACAAGATATCAGGAATCAAGCAAAGGAAAAGAGCAAGTTGCTGAGAATGAAGACAACTCCAGTCAAGATGACTCTGATAGTGTTGATGAGCATCTTGCATTTCTGTCCAGGAGATTTACAAAGATGAAGTTTAAGAAAAACACTAGAGCCACTAAACCTCATAAGAACATGGTGGACAAATCAAAGTTCAAGTGTTTCAATTGTGGTATAAGTGGACACTTTGCAAGTGAGTGCAGAAAGCCAACTTCTGAAAAGAAGAAATTTGACCAAGTAGATTACAAGAAGAAATATTTTGATCTGCTCAAGCAAAAGGAAAGGGCTTTCATTACTCAAGAAAAAGATTGGGCAGCTGATGGAGAGGAAGAGAATGAAGATGTGGAGTATGTCAACTTAGCTCTCATGGCTGATTCTGAGGAAAATGAAGTTAGTTCATCAAGCAATCAGGTAACAACTCAGGTAATCACTACTGATGTAACACAACTTACTAAAGAAGAGTGCAATGATGCTTTTAATGACATGTCTACTGAATTGTATCATTTGCGTGTGTCTCTTAAATCTCTTGCTAAAGAAAATAGTAGGATTAAAGAGAACAATTTGTTTTTAAGTAATAGAAATGCTATGTTAGAAGATAAGTTGATTGACCTAGAGAAAACCAAGCTGCATTGTATATCTGTTGAGAATGAACTAGCTGTATCTATTAAGAAAGAAGAAATACTTTCTAATCAATTAAAGAGAGAGCAAGAGGTGATTAAAGCCTGGAAAACATCTAGGGATGTTAGTGCTCAAATTGCCAAGGTCCAAGGAATTGAATCATTCTGTGAAACTGCCTGGGATAAAAACAAAAAGAAACTGGAATTAATTGATGGGCTGTCAATGGATGTGGAATCAACGGATGATGAAGGTTATCCGTTGAAGGAAGAAAATGAGCATCCGTTGAAGGTTCCTCAATTAAAACAGGCAGATGTTTCTAATAGTGAAAATCTAAAGAAACTCAACAAAAAGTTTGGTTCAACTTCCAAGAACTTTGTTAAAGAAGAAGCAAGCACATCCAAAGATGTCAGTAAGGTGAATATAGGGCACATGACCTTAGAACAGTTAAATAATAGGCTCAAGATGGTTGAGGATAAAAAGGAAACTAAAAGAAAATCTAACAGAAATGGGAAGGTAGGTGTTAACAAATATAACAATTACACACCTGATAGGTATGCTCCTAGAAAAAGCTGTGTGCATTGTAGTAGTGTTAATCATCTATCTGCTAATTGCAAATCTATTAAGAAAACCCCCATAACTGTACCCTCTTCCATGCCTAACATGTCTGCATCATCTCTACATACTATGCCTACTATGTCTCAACAGAATCCTTATGCACATTTTGCAAACATGCCATATTTTAACAATCCTTATCTTGCTGCATTTAGTATGCCTCAAATGCCATACAATATGCCTATGTGGAATAACATGTATGCACAATCCATGCCTTATCATATTCCAAATGTGCTAAATGATTCTGTGACTAACCCTACACCTCAACCAACTACATCCAAGACCAAGGTTGACTCAAAGTTACCTAAGTCTAGAGATGCAGGAGGAATGGAGTCTAGGAGAAAGGCTAACAAGAATGGACCCAAGGAAACTTGGTTACCAAAATCAAATTGATTGATTTTATGGTGTGCAGGGAAATAGATGAAATCTATGGTACTTGGACAGTGGCTGTTCAAGACACATGACAGGAGATTTCTCCCTGCTCACAGAGTTTAAGGAAAGAGCTGGCCCTAGCATAACCTTTGGAGATGACAGCAAAGGGTTTACTATGGGATATGGCTTGATTTCAATAAGGAATGTCATCATTGATGAAGTTGCATTAGTTGATGGTCTCAAACATAACTTACTGAGCATCAGTCAACTATGTGATAAAGGGAATACAGTTTCCTTCAATTCTGAAGCCTGTGTTGTCACTAGTAAGAAAGACAACAAAGTGGTTCTAACTGGAGTTAGAAAAGGAAATGTGTACTTAGCTGACTTCAACTCTGCAAATGCAGAATCTATTACTTGTCTCTTCAGCAAAGCAAGTTCAGTTGAGAGTTGGCTATGGCACAAGAAGCTATCCCATTTGAATTTCAAGACAATGAATGATCTAGTCAAAAAGGACCTAGTAAGAGGAATTCCTCTTGTTGAATTCTCAAGGGATGGTTTGTGTGATGCTTGTCAGAAAGGCAAACAAAGGAAAGCATCATTCAAAAAGAAGCTTGAAACAACAATTGATGAACCATTACAGCTGCTACATATGGATTTGTTTGGACCAGTCAATGTATTGTCAATTGCAAGAAAAAAATATTGCTTAGTGATTGTAGATGATTTCTCAAAGTTTTCATGGGTCTATTTTCTTGGATCAAAGAATGAAGCAAGTGAAATCATTATCAATCACATCAGGCAAGTCAATAATCATCCTGACCTGAAGGTTAGGAATATCAGGAGTGACAATGGAACTGAGTTCAAGAATTTATCAATGAGGCTGTTCTGTGAAGAAAATGGAATCATGCATGAGTTCTCAGCTCCAAGAACACCTCAGCAAAATGGGGTAGTTGAAAGAAAGAACAGATCTTTAATTGAGGCTGCCAGAACAATGCTTGAAGAATCAAAGTTACCAACATATTTCTGGGCTGAAGCTGTTAATTGTGCCTGTTTCACTCAAAATATCTCTTTGATCAATCAAGCTAAAGGCATGACTCCTTATCAGTTGTTCAAGAGAAGAAAACCAACTCTAAACTTTCTTCATGTCTTTGGATGTAAATGCTTTATACTAAGGAATCAATCTGACCATAAAGGGAAGTTTGATGCAAAGGCTGATGAAGGGATATTTGTTGGTTATTCAGCTGGAAAATCTTATAGGATCTACAATCTAAGAACCAACATTGTTATGGAATCTGTGCATGTTGTGTTTGATGATAAAAAGATTGATGGACTAACAGATGAGGGACAATATGAGAGACTCAAATTTGACAACATTGAGATATATTGTGATGATAGTGAAGAGGAGACTGATGGAGATAACACTTCAAAAGGGATTCAAAACATGCCCTTGGATAATGCACAAAATTCTGCATCCGTTGATAGAGGCAATGCAGTATCCGTTGAAAGACATGGTGTATCATCCGTTGAAGTACTAAATGAAGCATCCGTTGATCATAGTTTATCAACGGATAATCGATTTACATCATCAGTTGATAGAACTCCAAGTTCCCTGCAAAGGACCAACAACTCAGGGGGAGTTTCAACTAGTCAACACTCTGTCTCACATCATGACAATACTGAGGCCACCTCATCTAGAGCACATCTTCCACTTCAAAGGAAATGGACCAAGAATCATCCCTTTGAACTGATCATTGGTGATGCATCATCTAAAGTGCAAAAAGAAGAGCTACTCAAGATGAATGTCTGTATAGTAGTTTTCTATCACAGGAGGAACCTAAGAAAGTGGAAGAAGCCTTATTGGATCCAGATTGGATATTAGCTATGCAGGAAGAGCTAAACCAATTTGAGAGAAACCAAGTTTGGAAGCTGGTACCCAAACCAAAGAACAAGAGTCCTATTGACACAAAATGGGTATTCAGAAACAAGATGGATGAAAATGGCATTATCATAAGGAATAAAGCCAGATTGGTTGCTAAAGGCTATTCTCAGCAAGAGGGAATAGATTTTGATGAGACATATGCTCCTGTTGCAAGACTTGAAGCCATCAGAATTTTTCTAGCCTATGCAGCTCATGCCAATTTCAAAGTCTATCAAATGGATGTCAAGAGTGCATTTCTAAATGGGAAATTAGAGGAAGAAGTCTATGTAAGTCAACCTCCAGGATTTGAAGATCCAAATTTTCCAGACTATGTATATTATCTGTTGAAAGCACTCTATGGACTGAAGCAAGCACCTAGAGCCTGGTATGAAACCTTATCAAAATTTCTTTTGGAGAATCACTTCACTAGAGGTACTGTTGATAAAACTCTCTTCTTTAGGAATGTTAATGGCTCTAGTATACTTGTTCAAATTTATGTAGACGACATAATATTTGGTTCTAAAGATGATAAACTTTGTAAAAAGTTTGCTAAGCTAATGCAAAGTAATTATGAAATGAGCCTTATGGGAGAACTAACCTATTTTCTTGGTTTACAAATTAAACAAGTTAATAATGGAATTTTCATTAGTCAAACTAAATATATTCATGATCTTTTAAAGAAGTTTGACTTAATGGAATGTTCATCTGCAAAAACTCCCATGGCCACTGCCACCAAACTTGAAGTAAATAAGACTGAAAGGTCTGTGGACATTACAAGTTATAGAGGCATGGTTGGTTCACTTTTATATTTAACTGCTAGCAGACCAGATATAATGTTTGCTACATGTCTGTGTGCTAGATTTCAAGCTGATCCTAGGGAGTCTCACTTAATAGCTATCAAAAGGATTTTCAGATATCTCAAGGGTACACCAAATTTAGGTATTTGGTATCCTAGAGAATCTGGCTTTGATCTAATTGGTTATTCAGATGCAGACTATGCAGGTTGCAAAATAGACAGGAAAAGTACAACAGGCTCCTGCCAATTCCTGGGAAACAAGCTTGTATCATGGTTTAGCAAAAAGCAAAATTCAGTCTCTACTTCTACAGCTGAGGCTGAATACATTGCTGCTGGAAGTTGCTGCTCTCAAGTGTTATGGATGAGAAATCAACTCCTTGACTATGGACTTCATGTTGATAGAATTCCTATCTTTTGTGACAACACAAGTGCCATAGCCATAACAGAGAATCCTGTACAGCACTCAAGAACCAAGCACATTGATATAAAGTACCACTTCATTAGGGAGCATGTCATGAATGGTACAGTGGAACTATATTTTGTTCCAAGTGAACAACAAATTGCAGACATATTTACCAAGCCACTTGATGAATCAACATTCACAAGATTAGTAAGTGAGCTAGGTATGCTTAATTACTCTTAAAATTCATGTCCTTATTGCAATTTGAATTGAAGCCTGAAATATATTAGTTGCTAGAACAAATTTGACTTTTAACAAAGTTTATACCATCAACGGATGTTTCCTATCCGTTGAAAGTCAAAATTGCTCTATCAACGGATATTCATTATCCGTTGAAAGACAAATACATTTCTGGAATTTTTTATCCGTCAACGGATAAAACTGAAGTACCTTTCAACGGATGACAATTTGCCTTATCCGTTGAAATGTCACATCAGTCGATTCATGTAACACCCCAAATCCGGGGTCAAGATTTGGTGTTACTAAACCATTATTACATAAAGTAAAGAAATAAATAAATAACCCCTTGAGTCCGGATCTTTTACAGGTCATGGTATGAAACAAGAATCTAACCTTCTACCACTCACTTCAACTATAATACAAGTATATATACCTTTGAACTAATGCTCTTGTCACATTCTTCTAACACCTTCAACCTCTCGCAACGGAAATTTCTCTAACTTCTGCTGTCTATCAAAGCTATTCACTTTAGTCCTTATCTGTTTCTGGCAGAAATAAGAATTGACAAAGCAAGAGTGAGCCAAAAATGCCCAGCAAGTATATAATTTGAGTCTTTAAACATTAATTTCTCTGAAATATTTTGAAGAGCGAAACACGAAATCATTTAAAGGATATACTTTATCAGCTTAAATCAATTTGATTTGTATTGCTATAAATCACAAAGGACATAATGACATTTTTGTCAGAGCTTTTAGAGATCGCGTGTTTTCAAAATAGCTTCTGGTATCATCTCATAATTGAGCAATGGATGCACTAACTATTCATAAAACGACGTTCAAGAAATTCCTAACTATTCAGTATCCATCATTATCGACTAAGTTTCCATAGACTTAGCCTGCTAAACCAGCCTGATAAGGACGGGTTGAATAATTAAGAAAATCCCAATTCATTCAAGATTCTAAATATCACTGAGCAACAAATGCTGCAGCAACACTCTGAACCTCGAATTCATTTATAAACACTGTAATTTCCCGAAACTGAGGGCTAAGAAAGAATAACTTTAACCCATAATCACATTTTACTTCAAGAGGGAATGCCCTTAATGGCGATCAACAATAAATTGGACTGAACACTAGAAACCAACATATGCACTATAACCTGCTGATCAGTCAGGAGATAGTGCGGATCTATACCCAACTGCATAGACCCAACCAACATTAGGAGTACTCAGGCAACTATGGCCTAAAGGGTCCGGTCCATCTCCGGCCCATAGGATCCAGCTCATCACTGGTCCTTATATATATATATATAGTAACCATCCAGTCCGTGGAGTATTTTGATGTCAAATCACTTTGGGTACTTGCTCAAGAGAGCCATCGATGATAAAGAAATAATAGTGAAAGGAACTTGCATAAATAAGAGTAATTGTAGCGAAATATAAAACAGTTAACTATTCTGAACTTAGAATAGGAGTGAATAAATATTTGCAGTATTTAAGAAGTAAGGTTAGGAATACTTGCAGTATTTAAAAGAAAGTTCGGGAATACTTGCATAAATAGAATTATTTATTTCAGCGATATGTTTATCGATTCTAAACTGAGAATAGGGAAAGCAATACTTGCATGATAAAATTTAAAATAAATATCACTTGAACAATAAGTGATGATAGAGATACTTGCCTCAATAAGCTTTAACCGCTATTGACTTTAGTTCGACTTTGATCGTTCGGCTTTATCATCTACCTACTATCCTATTATCGATACGATCTCAACATTCAGACCCTTTGGTTGGAACTTCGTTGATCTCAATGTCTAATCTTTAGATCCTTCCTAATCCGATGTCACGTCTCGGGTCTTCCGTCTAAAACCTACAGGGTTGAAATACCCTAATTCAGATAACCGCTTAAGCTTAACATCAACTCGTTATCATATTCTACCCATACGATTTGATAACTAGATTCATATTTATATGTATTATCGAAATACACATAGCAGTTATGGTTCACGTCTTCGAAACTCGGTTCGGTATTTATTTTCAGAAAATACGTATACTCGTCGTTTTGTAAAACAGGGTAATTGATTATTTATCGGTTATCTTGTCTCAATCGCAGTTCAGTTCATATAATATAATTGTATATGATTATTCGACGTCTCCGATAATTATAGGTTACGTTCCCGAAATTTTGGAATTAATTTCCCAAAAATCGGGCAGCATCTCCTTTATTTATCGGCCTACCCGTCGAAATCAAATCGACGTCAATTTCACAACCCAACAACAACCAACAATCGCAATCATCCAATTTACAACTAATTTCACTAATCCCATTCACCAATACGAACTTAATTTATTCATTATTATTTACTTTTATTCTTATTTTTATATTTTAATTCGTAATTTTCGTTTCAAAATTAATTTATTTCATTTATAAATGTAGGACTCAGATAAAAATCATCATCGCCCACCATCGGCTCGCCGAGGCTCATCGCCGACGGCGGTAAAATTCACGGGTTCCCGTACTACCGGGCATCCTACGTAATTTCACCAATTAATTTAATATTTTTGTATTATTTTTATTATTTTCATGTATTTTAATCAAATTATTCTCTTAAAGAAAATAAAATAATTAAAAAAAATCAATATCAAGTTCAAAATCAACAATTCAACTCGAATCAGGCAACCAACAGATAAACACGCGCCTACGCGCTGCAGTCAGGGGGGTCGCCTCGCCGGATTTTAAGCCGGCGGCAATCGGAAAGAAACCGGAGAAACACAGACACAGACAAGAAATTAAAGCAACAACAAAACCAACACACACAAGCGTATAGCACACATACACACAAAGCACACACTGCACATATACATATATACACCAGCATATGTACATACGCAACGAACAGAAATCGGGCCAGGTAATCACAGGAATAGGGCGGCGGCCGGAGAGGAGCTCGACACACGCGCTGCCACTGTCACCTCGCCGAAGAACCGGCGGCAACAGGTGGCCGGAAACAGACCAGGGGCAGGGGATTCTGAAACGGGCAAGAGAAAGAAGAGGGGGGGGGAAAAGTGAGAGAGAAATTGAGAGTGGGAGAAGAGAGATCAGTAGAGAGATTGAGGGAGAGAGATTGACAGGGAAGAGAGAGAAGATGGAGTTACAGGGGTGAGTGGTGAGTGTTTTTATTTTATTATTATTTTTTTCTTTTGATTATCGTGATACAAGACACGCAGTACTACAATTGCTGAGATGTAGACACGTAGTAATAAGGATAAATACAACTTTCTGCAGCCTGGTTTGTCCCGCAATTTGTTTTAACAATTAAACTTGCGGGTGAAAATAAATCGAAAAATTGCCAAACTAATTTTAATATTCCCGGAATAATTTAAAACTAATAAAATAAAATTTTCAAAATTTTTAAATCACTTTTGAATCGAGTATCATATCCGCATTTTAGGATTTAACGAATAAACGTGCAGGTAAATAAAAGCCAGAAAATTGTCGGAATAATTTTGAAACTCTCGAAATATTCTAAACTTAAGATAATATGAGTTTCATGATTTTTGCAGAATTATGGAATTAAATACTGATTTTACAATTTAAAGAAGTCAGAAAATCATTTAGAATTAAATAATTAATAAAATATTGATTCTAAATTTTATAAACCCTTAAAAATAATAAATAAAATTGTAGAACAACAAAAATAATTTGATAAATAATTTTAGCATTTATAAGAAATAAATATTCAATAAAATCATTTTGAAACAAAATAATGCCATACAAGTCAATAATCAATTACATAAATAAGGTTCATATCCAACAATTACCCAAAATTAACAATAGGGTAGCCTACAACTAATAGACCCATCACATAATTAATTTATTTAATAATTTGATAATTACATTTATATATCAGGTCTGAAAATGGGTTACTTAGCCGCTAAGTAACTGAAAAGACGATACGATTTTAATACCAGAATTGGATAATTATCAAAATAGAGCTTACTATAAAATACTTTATACGAAATTAAAGTGATAATGTCTCGCTTTTTGAGAATATAAATTCTTATCGATATATGAAATGATTTGCGTATCGAAAATTTCATACCGGTACTCCTACAGGTCAAATCGTAACCCGGATCGAAAAAGTCAAAGCACGGAAAATGTCCGGAATTACCAGATTAGGTTAGGAAGGAGTTTCTGGAAGAGTTTCGGGTTATAAAAACGTAAAAACGATTGAAGTCGGACGATTCTCGGCTTTATAAAATAATTTTGTAATTATTCAGAAAATAATTAATAATTTCATAAATTATTATAAAATCATCTAATACTCCAAAAATTACCAGAAAAATACCTTAATTATCTATATTTTATTCTGGACATATTAAAATTAACATACTCACATTTTATTACATACAAACATCCAAGTATTATTATCAAACACCAGATAATTCACCAAAAATTCATATAATATTCACATAATAATCATATATTGATATGAATAATTATACGATATTTCCCAGATGTTACAATTCAGGTGTTTCACAGCCGTTGATTCTATTTTCTTAACCGTTGATACTCATACATACATCTGTATGTATTGGTTTTAAAGGTAGTTGTTAGAATACTTACAGTTTATTCTTAAACGGCTGAAATTCACTAACATATACTTATTGATTAATCTTTTATTTTTTTTTGAAAGCATATAAGCCCTTCTGATTTTTCATTTTTACTTTACGCTTTCTTAAAATTTCAAGCATTTACCATTTTCTCTCTGCAAAACCTTCAAGTTATTCTCTGCAATTTCTACTCACAACAATGGCACCAGTCGTGAAAATTATGTCTCAATCTGGGTTCATCTATGAGAAGAACAATTTCATAGCTTTGGTAGAAAAGAATGAAGCCCATTCATACTATCACAAAATGATGGACTTCATCAAAAAATGTAAACTTAGCTATGCAATGCTGGAAGCCCCAATGATTTACTGTGAAGTAGTTGAGGAGATTTGGACAACTGCTGAGTTCAACTCCATAGATATGACTATCTCCTTCACTCTCAAAGGTAAAAATCACTGTATTAACTGTGATGATTTACAAGCATGTTTTAAATTACCTGAGAACAATGCCATGACACCACACACTGATAATGATGTATCCAGCATGTTAGATTCCATAGGTTATTCTCTTAACTCTGCTAGTTTAGGGAGTATTAGAAGAAAAGGCCTTAGGAAAGAATGGAGTTTTCTTGGGGATGCCTTTATAAAGGTTTTCTCTGGGAAAATTAGTAATTTTGATGCCATAACTTCATCTCTTGTTAATATGCTCTATATGCTTGTTTCTGATAGGTATTTTAACTTTAGCAACTATGTGATGCTAGAATTGGGTACTAGATTAGGTAACAAAGCTAATAGACCTAATAACATCTATTATGCTAGATTCTTTATGTTATTGGCTAACCATGTTGCTGAAGGTTTGGTCATAATCAATGAGAATAATAAACTCAAGTGCTGGGCACAAGAGAAAAGAGTTCTTGCAGATTTATTGAGAATGGATCTCAACAGCAGTGTGCCATTGGTATACTTACCAATCATGAATGCACCTCAGGTAGGTGAGGTAATTGCTTCTACAACTCCTACTTCTTCCAACCCCTCTATTTCTTTATCTTCTAGTGTGGCCATGAAATCTGTGACAATGCCCCAACAGATTTCTACCAAGGTCACCAAAACTAAACTTTCAAAATCAAAGACAAAGAAAACCACCTCTGTTGTTTCTCAAAAGACAACAGTTGTAACACCAACCATTAACCCTGAGGGGAGTGAACAGGGTGTGAGTGGTGAGGGGAGGGGTGAACATCAAAGAAACCCCCAGGATAAGGAAGGAGAGTTAAATGCTTCCCAAGCTAGCCAAGCCACAGTTTCTCAAAAAGCTGTGGTGGTTGAAAAGGTATCTAGCACATCCCTAGTTGCATCCTCCCAAAAGGATGTTACTATTGAAAATAGTTCCCAACCAGGAACACAGAACAAACGAGGGAGGGACACTGAAGCCAAACACTCACCAACAAAAGCTTTTATTAGAAGAAAGAAGGCTAGAACCCAATCTTCTACACAGGGTGCACACACTGCACAGATACATCCATCTGTATCTATGCCTTCTCAAACTCAGTTTGATGTGGCTCCAATAAATGTGGAGTCACAACCCCATTCTCTCACAATAATCACACATCAATCACCAAACACTTCATCACCATCTCTGGATGTGGATATGTTATTCCCATCAATTCCTGATTCTCCCTCTTTACAACTCAGGGAGGAGCCCCACTCAAATACAGGTGATCATCATCTCTTAGATGATTTGTTGGATCACCCGCAAATTCTTTCAGATATAATTGAAGGATCTGTGTCACCACATCTCAAATCAATCTACATAGATTCAACAGTTATATCACTTTCAATTTCAACTTCTTTTCCTTCTTCAACGGATATCACTCATCCGTTGACAAGTGGTTGCTCTTCAACGGATAAGCTTAACAGCAGTTATCCGTTGATAACATCAGTTTCACCTTCAACGGATATTCCACATCCGTTGATAGTCTCTCCACACATAACTGAATCAATTCCAAGTGTAGAAGACATGAATACTGTGCAATCACTCTTAGGATTGAGGGAAGGGTGTGAAAATTTGAGTGAGAGGCTGGGTTGCTCCCAGGCAAAAGGAGAGATTGAGAGCTCAAAAATGCATGCTAATTCTTCCAGCATGGCAAAAGTAAGTGAGAGGAGTACCACCTTAGTAGGTGAAGGTGAGGGAGTGAGTTGTGTGAGCCAGGGGAGCCCCTGATGCAAGAAAATAGAGAAAAAGAGAGAAAGGCAGGTACAGTAGATATAAGGGTGGAACCAGCCATTGCTAGTGAGTCAATGATTGTGGATGATGCTGAAAAGGAAAGACAATTTCAGCAACATTACAAAGCTGTAATTGATAACATTTCCTTGGACGCTGACACTTTTACTCATCCTGTGTCAGCCTATCAAATGTTGGCTGCTCAAGGCAATGAGGAGGCAGAAAAGATACTACATCTAGTACACACAACAGAATCTCTTCAAAGGGATAAAGCTGCTATTAACAAGATGCCTTCTACAGCTGGTGAGCCATCTGAGGAATTTGGAGTAAATTCTGATGATGATGACTCTGTTTCTTTTGATGGAAGCATGAACTTAGGGGGAGATGAAGGCCCTAGTTCAATTCCAAATCTACCTGAATGGGCTTTGACAAAGGAGTATAGATCAGGGGAATTCAATGTCTCCTTAGTCAAACAAATCAACACTATTCAACAGGCCATTCAGAACACTTCACATGCAAGTATCAAGGCTATCCTTCAAGCTCACCTGGACTCACTGCATCTCATGAAGTTGCATCAAGTAAAGCAGAATCTGAGTATGGATGATCTCAGGAAGGATATTGCTGACTTGAAATCCTACAGTTCTGAAAAATTGGATTCAGTCATGCCCTATGGTACATTGCAGGACTTGGTTTTGAGATTGAAAAAGGAATCAGTTACTGAGAAAAGGCTGGCCAAGTTGGAAGACAGAGTTCAAGTTATTGAAGATTCTGTGGCCACCATTCTTCACAACCAACAATCTCAAACCAGTCTCCTAATGCAGCTGGCAAAAGCACAAGGCTTGACCCCTCTCCTTGATGATAACAAAAAGGGGGAGAGTAAAAGGGAAGGGGAAGGAGAGCCATCTACAAAAATCAAAATATCTAAAGTGCTAGTTCCTTCCTCTCCAATCATTCAAATCAAAGGAAAGCCTGATGGAATTGATTTGATTCAGCTAGCAGCAGCTGAAATTCAAGTGAAAGAGCAAAGGAGGAGAATTGATGAAAGGTTGCAACTGTTGTTTGGCTCTACACAAGATAAATCAACATCTGTAAAATATAGCACAAAGATTGAACCAATCAACATGGAGCTCAAGCCAGTAGGGAGACATAAGGATGGAGAAGCTTCTTCCAAAGAACTACAAGCTATAATTCTCAAGCCCAATAAAAGATCCAATAAGGACTCTACAAAGAATCCTTTAAAAGAAGTGGACTTTCCTCCTCCAAAAGCTGATGAGAACAAGCTTTTAGGTAGGAGTATTGCTTATCTCAAAAAGACCATGGATGAGGCTGTAAGGAGAAATAGGGCTATTATCACTAGAGAGGGAAAGAGCATATGTGTGATGCAAGGACATCCCAAATTCTCAATAGCCAAGAAGGAAGAAGTCAAGCAACTAAAGGCTGACAAAAGAGCACAAGCAAAGCTTGAACAACAGCTAAAGTCAAGTCAAATTGAAGAAAAGAAAGGAATTGAAGTCAGGGGTGAAGACAAGATTGCAAACCTAGATGAGGTTTTTGGGAGTATATTTGGTGAGAGTATGGAAGAAAGAGAGGAATGGCAGAAGGGAAACAGAAGAAAGGCCAAGGCACATAGAAGGAGTGAAGATAATACTGAAGTAACCAAATCTATATCTAAACCACTACCTTCCATACCTGAACCTCTTGTTGCTAATCCCACTATAAACATCCATGGTGAACCAATCATTCCAAAAGAGGAACCTATTGATTGGGACACCATCAAATTGCCTACCTTTCTAACCACTCTTCCACTACCAAAGAAACAGAAAAGAAAACCCAAATCTACACCTTCCATAACCTCTAAGAAATTCACTCAAAAACAAAAGCCTAAGCCTAAGCCATCCATTTCTAAAGATGATTATGTTCACATCTGTGACATAAAAGAAATTTCAGACATTGAACTCTATCTGGATGAGCTGGAGGATGTAAGAGGAATAGCTGCTTACAGACAGCTACCAGAGAGATTAGTGTTCAGATACAAAGGAGCTGGGGAAAGAACATGGCCTCTCCACAGGATTCTGAATGAAGGCTACTCTACCTTGATTAGAGTCTTTTCAGCTATACAAAAGGATTATGGCTTTACCAGAACTGCCAAGACTGAAATTCTCAACAAGATTGCCAATATAAGGAAAACTTGGAAGGAGCCCAATGCTTTACCCAGGACTTTACTCATTCAAGAAAGGGGAATTACAATTCACAAATCACCTCATTGGTTGATGGAATTTAGAGATGATAAAGGAGTCAGAAGATTTTTCAGACTTGAAGACCAACTCAAGATTGCCAGCAATGAAACTCTCAAGGAAATGCAATCTAAGTTGGATATCAGTGTTGAAGATGAAGCTGAATTCTTCAGACAACTCCAACTCCAAATTGAGGAAAATGACAAAGGGCTAGGAAAGAAAACCAGGGAACAAAGAAGAAAAAGATGATTTGCTCAGGCTAAAGGAGTATCCTTGGAAATAATGTAAATCTTCAATTTCCTCCTAGTACATACATTTTTGCAGCATTTTCAAATTTCTACTTAGTTTCAATTCATATATCTGTTAAGTGTTTTGTTATCATCAAGTTAACCCTGAATTTATGCCTACAATTCTTATAGACATAAATAGGGGGAGATTGTTAGGAATATATGTGCATTAGTTTGATGATATGTTTAACAAAACACTTAAGTAGAAATTCAGTGTCTGTAGCCTCAACGGATAAGACCACTTTGGCTATCCGTTGATGGTGTAGCTTTACTTAGAAATAAGTCTAGTGTTGTAGCATATTTCAGTCTATGTATTTAAGATGTAATTCTTAGAAGTTGAGAGAAACTATGAGTCATGTTGACTACTAGAAGATATGCAGATAGGAAGGCCAATTGTAAATATTTCATGCCTTGTAATCTTGTATAAATGAAGTGGTATCAACGGATGACTTAAAGACCTTCAACGGATGAGAAGCTAAGCTTCAACGGATGTCTCTAAAGCTTCAACGGATAACATCCTTCAACGGATGAGTGTATCAACGGATGAAAGCTTCAACGGATGTTCTGTTGATTAACCGTTGATAAGTGGTAGTTGTACCTACAAACAGAGGCATGTGGGTGAACAGAGATAACTGAAATGTGGCAGCCTAATTTCAGGAACATCAGAAAAAGCAGCCGTTCTACTCTAGTATAAAGAGACATTAAGTCAACAAAATACTGGAGTGAACTGGAGAAGAAACAAGTGGAGATCTTACTTTATTATTTTATATATCCTTGTCTTCACTTGTAAACTTGGTAATATATAAACCAAGTAGTAGCTAGTAATTAGATAAGAATTTTTCCAGAGCTGTTTAGAAAAATCTTGAGAGAAAAATTATCTAGTTTGTACTAGGATGCAGCTGTGATCAAATTCTTAGATCACAGAATTTCTGAAATACCATCTCTGGTGGAACAACAAATCCACCAGAAAAGTTTTTAAAGGTTTATTGTGTTCTTTACATTTGTGTTTGAATATATATCTGTCTGTATCAGCTTAAAGCAATTCATACACTTGTTCATCTTGAACACACAGTCTTTATAAACTGCTCAAAACTTGAAAAAGTTTTGAGATTTACATTCAACCCCCCTTCTGTAAATCTCATTGTTAGTTCTCTAAAAATAACAAAATGAATTTGAAAGAAACAAAGTCTGGACCCTAGTGCCAAGACCAAAGAATAGATCTGTTGTTGGTACAAAGTGGGTATTCAGAAACAAAACTGACAGTGATGGCATAATTACAAGGAATAAGGCAAGGCTGGTTGCAAAAGGATATTCTCAACAGGAGGGAATTGATTATGATGAAACATTTGCACTAGTTGATAGGTTAGAAGCCATAAGGATATTTTTGGCTTATGCTGCTCACAAAAAGTTTACTGTCTTTCAAATGGATGTGAAAAAGTGTTTTTCTCAATGGAGAATTGGAGGACGAAGTATATATTGAACAACCTCCAGGCTTTGTAGATTCCAAACATCCAGATTATGTCTACAGGCTTGAAAAAGCACTTTATGGACTTAAGCAAGCTCCTAGAGCATGGTGTGAGACTTTAACTCAGTTTCTTCTGGAAAGTGGATTTAACAGAGGAACTATAGACAAAACACTGTTCTACCTCAACCATGGAAATGACTTACTTCTGGTCCAGATTTATGTTGATGATATCATTTTTGGGTCTACAAATGACAGACTTTACAAGAAGTTTGCCAAACTGATGCAGTCAAGGTATCAGATGAGTATGATGGGGGAACTTAGCTATTTTCTGGGCCTTCAAGTCAAGCAGAATGAAGAAGGCACTTTTATTTGTCAAACTAACTACACCAGAAACTTGCTGAAGAAATTTGGAATGCAAGATTGTTCAAGTGCATCCACTCCCATGGCTACTGCAACAAAACTGGATAAGGATACTGGTAAATCAGTAGATATTACTGATTACAGAGGTATGATTGGCTCTCTACTCTATCTAACTGCTAGTAGACCTGATATCATGTATGCTACCTGTCTCTGTGCAAGATTTCAAGCAGATCCAAGAGAACCTCACTTAACAGTTGTGAAAAGAATTTTCAAGTATCTTAAGAGAACAGCTGATCTGGGATTGTGGTATCCCAGAGAATCAGATTTTAAACTAATAGGTTACTCAGATGCAGATTTTGCAGGTTGCAAAATTGACAGGAAAAGCACAAGTGGAAGCTGCCAATTTCCTGGAGGCAGATTGGTTTCTTTGTTTAGCAAGAAACAAAAGTCAATTTCCACATCAACTGCAGAAGCAGAGTATATTACTGCAGGAAGTTGTTGTGCATAGATTCTTTGGATGAAGAATCAGTTACTGGACTATGGGTTAACATATTTCAAAATCCCTATTTACTGTGATAATCAAAGTGCTATTGCTATGACAGGTAATCCAGTTCAACACTCTATGACAAAGCACATCAGTATCAGGTACCACTTCATCAGGGAACATGTGGATGACACTTTGTTCCAACAGATCAACAACTAGCAGATATCTTCACAAAACCATTGTGTGAAGCTACTTTTACAAGATTGGTAAATGAACTTGGAATGATTTTAGGTTCTTTCTCTAAATCTGTTTAGTTTTGTTCTGTTGCATCAGACTTTATGATCAGTATTTACATAATTTACTCTCCTTGTGTATTCTGTGCTTAATTGAAAAATGTGCTTAAGTACTGACTGTTGTCTGATATATGTTTCTAAACTCTAAAAATGATATGTCTGTTTGTGTAACTATTCAATCCTATGAGGATAATTGTGTTAGATGCTGACCTAGTAGTCTTCAATAAACAAGGGATCCCATGTAAGAAGTAATTATTTCTGTGGAAATCTATTGACACAAGTAAATTCTGATAATTGAGCTTAGTTGAGTTTACTTTGTCTATCTTATTCCTAAGTCACAAACTAGAATATTGCTTCTCATCTGTTAAGTTCTGATGCTAGTAAATCTGTTGAATGTACTAAGTGCTGATAAACCTCACTTATCAAAAGAAAAAGCAAAACAATCAAGGATTAAAATTCAGGTACTCCTTTGAGATCTAGAGTACAAATGTGGAAGGAACGACCCAAGTGCATTGCTGGTATTAAGTAAATATGCATCAGAAAAGCAAAATATTTTTTTGGTGACTTTTCACACTCTATGATTAGTGGAGAAATACTCTGATAATAGCATAAATTCTGATAAGCAGTCGTGACTCACTTACACTGAGAAGCCACTGTAAACTGGAATTTAAAAAGATGCATAAAATTAGCACAAAATAGTTGAGGTGGACTCAAGCATGAATTCATTCAATAGAAGGTTTCAGAATAATGACAGGTTTTTTAGTAAAATTTTAGTTATGCCTTATTTCTAAGATGTACTGAAGTGAATTAGAATTTACTCCTTGTCTGATATTTAGCTTAATGCACACATTAAACACTCCATATGAATGATGAAAATCACTGTGGTGATCTATGTTGTTTTAGATGAACAGTCATTGTGTCACATTGCACAAATTCTGAGGACAAGTTCTGATTGCATGTTCTGATGATTAAGTTCTGAAGAATATAAATCAGAATTTGTGTGAGGACTTACTAAGATAGGCATTCATTTTTCGAGTTAAGAAATTATGTTCTGATGACCGTTAAGTTCTGATATAAGTCTAAGTTCTGATTTTAAAGTTTGATTCTTTACTTAACTTATTTGTGGATAAAATTTGAATACAGTCTTAGTTTAAACCAGAATATGTTGAAGTGGAAGATTAACAGTCACTATATTTAGGGATAGTGGTACTCGTACATGAACAGTCAACTTTTACTTGTTTCTTGTGCGCATTAAACCATGTTTTCCCTTTCCAATGAATGTTTTTCTTTTTCCAAGTCTGGGGAGACGAGGTAGAATTAATTCTACCTATCAGCATTAAATTTCTTTGCGCCTCCTGGCATTCTCTTGCCTATATAAGCAACCACTTCACATCAGCCTTCCCATCAAATCTTTTATCACAAACTCACCTTCATAATCTTTATATCAAAAACACAATGGTCAATTACAATATGTTTTTGAACTACGAAACATTCAACATGGAGCTGAGCTGTGCCGATTGGCAGCAGGAATGGCACGTCACTGCCATTCCTGATGAGATATGGGACTCAGTTCCCCAGGAGGTACTCACCCACCTCCTGTTCTTCTACATGGACTACCATCGCCATCTGGAGCGATTGGAGGAGGAAAGGCAGGAAGCTCTCCACCAGCAAGAGCGAATCATTCGACTCGTTATTCTGTTTGTCGAGAGTAGGAAGAAGAAATGATTTATTTTCTTCTTCCTATTTTTCTTCATCATCAGCCTTGCCCTGCTTCTTGAGCTAGGACAAAGGCTGTTGACGTTAGGTTTAGCAGCTTAGGGCAATCTTGTAAAAAGTTCTGATGTAATTTAAATTTCATGAATGTATTCTCTTGATATATTAATGAAATTTTTTTTTGTTTCAAGATCTTGTCTCTGAGATATGTTGTAATGCATTGATAAATCCTGATACATATTCATATCCTGATGACCATATAAATTCTGTTTTAACTTAAGTTCTGATTTTACTTTACCAGTACTTGCTCATCTGATTTATTATGGTCATTTTCACTCGAATTTTTTTTCCAGAATATTGATGTTGCAGTGAAAAATAATTAAATAAGTGGGAACAGTTTCAATTTTGAATTAAAACTGATTCACCTTGATTAATAGAATAACTGGGTAAGTGGAACGGTTTTTCCTTGAAAAACTGCAAGTGGGTAAGTAATGATTACTGTTTTCTCGTGCCCATTAACTATTCATTTTTACTGCATGTCTGACAGGTGTGCAACGGTTATATTTTTTTCAAAAGTATAAGTAAGACAGAGAGAGGATTTTTTAATCTTTTATTTCCTTTCATACTTTTTCTCTCTATTTGCTTTTACTCTCTTTCTTCTTCTAACGTTGGTTTTTCATATAGACATTCTATCAAACACCTAACAGGCACTTATAAATCTCGATTAATTTCATGGCACCTAAGGATTTAATCAATGATGGAGCTAAATTTGTT
The DNA here is from genome assembly GCF_009905375.1 of Apium graveolens. Lineage (NCBI taxonomy): Eukaryota > Viridiplantae > Streptophyta > Magnoliopsida > Apiales > Apiaceae > Apium > Apium graveolens. The sequence continues at coordinate 147,534,821 of NC_133654.1, read as the reverse complement.
CCAAACAACTATGCTGCAATTCTTGATAATGCTGAAGCTCCGTCTGAATTGCATTTTGTGCAAGATCTTCTTGCACACAGTGAAATCGGGTATGCATTGACCCAACCTTCAGTCTTCTCAAGCCAACAAGTTCTGACACTTTGGAGGACTGGAAACTTTGATAATGGTGGTCAAAATGGTACTCCTAGTATTGTTTTTCGAAGTGGATGATTCTCTATATGCAGTCACTCCTGGTACAATACGCAAGGCTCTACATCTCCCAGAAAGATGTACTTTTTCAAACCAGAGGAATCAGCTCTTCAGGAGTTAATGGCCAGTTTGGGGTATGAACAGAGTTTGGCAAAGCTTGGGCAGTTGAAACGGGCTCATATCAGAAGGGAATGGAGCTTTTTCTTCGACTGCAACACTAAAGCTTTTGGGAACAAATGTTCAAATTTTGATGTCATCCCCATAATGAGTCAACACATCGGGTATGCCATTATAAACCAAACTCATTTTGATTTTGCAACTGCTATAATAGGTTTTATTGGGGATAGGATGACAGAGGATAGGAATGTTGTCTACTTTGCTAGATTCTGTCAACTTATATATACTTTTTGTACTGATGAACCTCGACTAACCAGTATCTTAACTCCATCTTTCAAAGTTGTAAAATGTTACTTTAATGACCTGGTAAGTGCTGACACTAAGAAACAAGTGATTAGACCTTTACAGATTCCTTAGTCTGTAAAACAGATCTTAGTAAATGCTGATCCTGATTCCTATAGATCTGTTTATCCTGATGTTCAACCAACAACCACCTCCCAAACACCACAACAACCATCTACTCAACCAACCCTCAGGCAATATATCAAATCATATCTCTCCACTTCACAGACAGTTCAACCCTCATCCTCAGCACCTACTGTGAAGCCTTCATCTTTCAAGCCTAAGAGGACAAAGACTGTTCCTCAAACACCTCTAAAGAGAAGGAGGATTGCTTTGAGAGATGAGTCAGACAGTGAGGAACAGGTTTCTACATCAGAACCTGTTGTCAAAGAAGCTGAGAAAGTTTCTTCTCAGAAGGATTCTGGAATTGGGGGATCTAAGCTTCTCAAAAGGCTTAGAAGAATGACTGTTGCTGAAACTCCCAAGGAATCCATATCTTCAAAAAGATACAAGAAACAGAGGGCAAAAAGGACAGTTTCAGATGATGAAGAAGCAGCAGCTAAGGAAGGAGATCAGGAATCTCTGATCTCACAAGAAAAGGAATCTGCTAAAGTCACTACTTCTCCATCAACTCCATCTCAGGAAGCTGTTACTGAAAAGGCCAACACACCATCTGTGTCTCCTGTTCAAAAGTCGGTATCTCCGGTTAATATAGGCACAAGTGATGATATAAATATCCAGACCTTGGTTGTGCCTGAAGTCCTTTGCTTAGAAGCTCCAACAGCAACTAATCTATCAACAACACATGTTTCTGATGCTGCTCAAACTCCAGAATTATCTACTACACCTTATCTGCATCTAGATGCTGATGATCAGAATATAGGTGAGCATCAGGATATGGCTGTTGATCAGAACTTGGAACCAGATCAGCAATTAGAGGATGGTGAAGCCTCCATTGCTACTCACACTGTTGTTTTATCAGAAGATACTGATTCTGTAAGTTCCGATGCTGCAAATGTTGGAGATACTGGTGATGCTGCTCCAAATGCAGATGCTGATGAAGCAGATCCTTCAGGACATGCCCCTCAACAAACTATTCTTAAATCTGAACTTGTTAAGAAGTTTGTTACCAGAGAAGCACCAGTTCCTTGGAGTGAAACTCCTGCAGGACAGGAGTGGACTAAGGAATGGAACTCAGTTTCCTGTGTTCCATCTGCAAAGCATCTGGCTGAGCACTTGACAAAAGCTGATGAAATGTTAAATTCTGATGATTTCAAAAACCAGCTTAGAGTCACTGCATTGAGTACTAAACATCTACAAGGTCTCCATTCAACTACTCATGCAGAGCTACACAAGATTCAGGAAAAATTCATCAAACAGGACCAAATTCAGAAAATTGTCAAGAAAAAGTTCTTCCAACCTACCTTTGACAGGATTTCTTATATTGAGAAGACTCAAGAGAAACAACAAGCTCAGATTGATGATATTCTGCAAAATCAAGCTTCTCAGCAATCTCAACTTACTGAAATCCAAGCCTCAGTGGAATTGCTTGTCTCTCTTCTACTACCTGCTGATGTCAAAAAGGGGGAGAAAGTAATTAAGTCCAAATGCAAGACTGACAAGACACTGAAAGGGAAGGATAATGAAAAGGATGATCAAGGAAACTCTGGAATGGGTAGAGGTCATAGTCAAGGTAGAGGTTTCTCATCAAGAAAAGCTGAAATCACAAGTCACAGAACAAGTTCTGATACTGGAAAAATAATTAGTTCTGCTACTGGTAAAAGGATAAGTTCTGATGAACTTTTAGATCTTGATGAAGAAATGTCAAGACAGTTATTTCTTCAAGAAAATCCAGGAATGGACTTGGAGAGTTTAATGGAAGAAGAAGCCATACTTAAATCAGAAAAAGTCACATCTAAATCTGAAGCTTCTCGTAAAAAGACATTTCCAAAACTCAAAGGCATTGTGATAAAAGAAAGGACAAATACTGAAGCAACATTGGTTAAATCACAACCACAGATAGATCCAAGATCCAAGGGTAAAGAAAAGGTTGGTGAACCTATCAAGGTTCATGTGCCTCCTGAGAATGAAGAAATCACTGATGAAAAGGATGATCTTGCTCTGACTTCAAGAAAAGTTCTTAAAACAACCTCTGACATGGCTCAAGTTGTTCAGAGTCAAGAGACAGTAAGTTCTGATATTCCAAAGAAGCAAGTAACCTCTGACATAGCTCAAGTTAACTTGATATCAGAAGATAGGCCAAAGACACTCCTACCAGGATTTACTAAAGCAAAACAGACTCAACCTTTGAAGACTGCTGCAAGTGGTTTTGAAGCAAGAGTAGTTACTGGAAAGGAAGCAAGAGATAAAACTGGATTGGGAAGTGCCGATGAAAGAAGAATACAGAACACTACTAATGATCCAACTTCCTTGAGTGAACCAGGTATTGGAGCAACTCCTGAGAGATTGAATCAACTAGAATCTGTACAAATGGTTTACCATACCTACTTGAAAGAACACATCTTGTTGTACTTCATGAAAGATGGTAGGGTTTATCATATAAGGCAAAATGCCATTCCATTGAAGTATTTTGAAGAATTAGAGCATGTACTATTCTTACTTCAAGTGGATGACAGATTGACAGGAAGTGCTGCAAACTATTTGAAGGATCAGATTCAGAGACAGAAAAGGCTTTATTCTGTTAAGTCTGACAGCACATATGTTCCAAAGTACATAGATCACAAGGGTGATATAGTTGAAATGAAGCCCAATACTGCTAAGATTATAACTACCTTTCTGGGTTATAGGGCTGTGGAATTCAATATTGAGTCTGATAAAGCTTATTTGATCAGACTGGATCAGGATATAAGAAAAGCAAAGATTAATAATCTCAGGGCTGCAATCTTTCAAATTGGTGAAGATATTGCAGAGCTTAAAGATGCTAAAAGGAGGATGATTGATGAACTTAGATATGCTGAGAGATGTTTGTTGAAGAACTATCTCAGAACAACTCCTGACATCAGAGAGATCAGAAGATGAAGCCAAGTCAAGATCTACAACTGATTAAATTCTGATATTTGTACAGACTGAAGCTGTTATCAGAAGTTAAATATTGGTAAAGCTTTAAGGACTGTAAGTTGTAGTTATCTAGTCTAATTCTCATGCATTTGTACTTAATGTTTTTGACATCATCAAATATCTGTTAAACTTGTATATTATGCTAATTTATAAGATGGGGGAGATTGTTAGATATATTTAATAATGTCATGGTTAATATGATTTATGTTTAGTTTTCAGATCTTACTTAAACAGGATAAATCAGTACTTACTGGAAGTTAGGACTTAAGGATATCAGTACTTATATTATCAAGAGATAATCATCAGAAGATGGATATCAGAACTTAAGTGCTGAAGGATGTTCAGATAAGGACAGTAGCTGATTAAAGGAAAGAAGATCGAGATAAACATAAGAAGAGATATGCATGAAGAAGGAATTCTATGAAGAATAGAATACTTGGAAGAAAAGATATCTGATTGATATATTTTAGGAAGCAGAATTATATTCCATATCAATTAGCGATTATCTTGTAACTGTGTAGTATATAAACATAGACATAGGGTTTACACTATAAGTGTTATCATATTCGAGAAGATTATTCATTATAACCCTAGCAGCTCTCGTGATATTTGTTCATCACTGAGAGGTAACAGTTTCATACTGTAACAGAGTTTATTGTTTCAATAAAGTTTGTTTTCTATTACTTGAAATATTAAAGTTCGATTTGATTGTACTTTATACTGTATTCACCCCCTCTACAGTGTGTGTGACCTGACACAACTCTAACTTAGAACGTTTAGATGGTTCCCCAACTATGCTCATTACTTCTCTTGCATATGTTTTTCGGGAGTTCCTTGTAGTGCCAGCTGTTGTAGGACCCCCCCCCCCAAGATTATATTGATTACCGGTCCTCGGGGCTGTGGGTTACAATCTTTATCGTTACCTCTTTGATCGTCATCTCTTCGATCATTATCTCTCTTCTGGCCTCTGGCCTCTTCACCCTTGGTGAAACGTCCAAACTTTCCCCTTCGGATCAGATACTCAATCTCATCCTTGAGTTACCTACAATCGTCAGTATCAACACCGACATCTTTGTGAAACCTGTAGTACCTACTCTTATCTCTTTTCTCGAGGTCCCCCCCTTAGTGGCTTCGGCCATTTGAAGTCTTTATCCTTCTCAATTTCCATAAGGATATGGCTCCTTGGAGAGTTCAACCTCGCATACTCAGCAAAGCTTGGTTGTTGATTCTTCTTAGAAGAGGAGGAGTCAGAGCTTTTACTAATTCGTGGATACTTGTCCTTAGCGTCGTACTCCTGATCCATCTTCCTCTTCTTGTTTCCAGTAGGTTCATTATTCACAATTGTCTTATTCATACTCTTCTCTACCTTGATATACTTTCCGGCCCTATCCTGGAGTTGCAGCATACTCTCGGGAGGGCGTTTAGCAAGGGACATCTTAAAGAACTCATCTCTAGTCCCTTGTTGTAGGGCTATCATCGCTACCTTATCATAAAGATCCGGGACCTTCAAATCCTCCTTCGTAAATCGATTTAGATACTCTCTCAAGGACTCATTTGCTCCTTGGATTATGCCTATGAGAGAGGCTGAACTCTTTTCGTACACTCTGCCACTTATGAATTGCTTGATAAAAGTTTAGCTCAAGTCCTTAAAGGATCCAATAGAGTTCGGGGGCAGACGACTGTACCACCTTTGAGCCATACCCGATAGGGTTTGAGGGAAGGCTCGACAGTTAATAACGTCGTTCACGGGCTGTAGCAGCAGGGCGTTAGAGAATGTCCTAACATGGTCTGCAGGGTCGCCAGTTCATCGTATGCTTTGATGGTGGGCATCTTGAACTTCCTCGAGATGTGAGTGTTCATTATCTCATTAGTGAATGGTGGGTTTGGATCATCGGGATCTCCTAGGGGCATAAGATCACTTGGATTAGCCTTTGGGGCAACCGCCCTTCTTGGTATTGGACCATCTAGATCTATGATTGGGGGAGGACCTCTTCGTCTCGGAGCAAGTGGGGGTGGTCTTGGAGTCAGTTGTGCCTCTAGGTCATGCTTCAACCTTTGGATCTCAACTTCATGAGCCCTGATCCTCTCTTCAACATCTTGGGGAATCGTCCCTTGAGTGCTCCTGGAGCATTGTTCTGTATCAGCCATTGGTTCTTTGCCAGCACGTCTCCTACTTGGAGCAACATCATCATCAGTTGATTCGGAGTCTCTTTCAGTATAAGGTCCAGAGAATTCTTGATCCTCCGGAATAGGATCCAAGCCACATATGTATTGGGGCGTCCGCCCTTGTGCTTCACCCCAATCAGAGTGTCCACTCCCTCCAACTTCAGGGTATAGAGGAATCCCGTAAGGGGGGTTAGTGGTCACGATCGTCGAGTACTCATACCCAACGGGTAGAGAGCTCACAGGTGCATGTATCTGCTGTAATTGGGGATTCGTACCTTGAGGAGCCGGTGAATTCGACCCTTGTGGCTGAGCCTCAGTTGCCCCTACCAGGGTTCCTCCTTGGGGGGAGGCATAAGTTGAGTGAGGTGGTACTTCCACCGCTGATGCGATTGTTCGTTGTGGAATAGGAGTGTCTGTTCCACCATTGCTTCTTCGCCGTTTATTTACCATGGTTGTTGTAGTCTTTCCACAGACGGCGCCAAATGTTGTAGAAAAAAACCTGAGTACTTTTGTATTTAATGCCAGGGTTGGTGAGTTTTGAGTTATAATGGCTGCTCTTGCGTTCGGGAATATCGGTCCTTGCAAGATGCCTACGTATCTCTGTGTTGTAGAGAATCAAGCCAAAAACGTAGTTCTAGATTGAGGGGTAGAGCCCTTTATATAGAGGTGAGTCTAGGGTTAGACTTCTGTTGGGAGACTTGGTGGACAAGTCTCCAACTTAGATGGTGATTAGGAGTCCTCTTGAGGAAGGAGATCCAGAACCTTCTATGTAGGACTTTGAATCCGTTTAGAAAACATGTCTCTGCTCTTCCATCAGTATTGGGCCTAGTCTATGAACAGCTCGTGTTCGTGGACTTGGATAACCTCCGCTGGTGGGCCTTGATTTGTTTGGGCCGTCATAGGCATGTTACAAAGTTTTGGACCAGACAGGCCTGCTATGAAGTTTGGACCAGACAGGTTTGTATTGGACTTTTCAGACAAGAAGCACAAGTGTAATTAATGCGACATTTAATGTGTTTTTAGGATGTATTTTCTATCCATATCAGAATTATAAATGGGACATTTTTATAAATCAGTTTTCAAAACGAGATATATCAGTAAAACATCCCTAATAGTTATAGATAAATCTAGAATCCAAACAAAACTAATATTCTTTGGAATCCAAACAAAAATTTTGTTTTGAAAATTACTATTTTGTAATATATTTAATATATACACGTTTTTAAAATATATTAAAGAAGAGTTTTGATGGTGAAACTACAACTAAAAAACAGTTCTTTTTCTATGAATTAATTAAAATTCAATTGGGAAGTTTTTCATTAATAAGAAACTTTTAGAAACAAATATCACTTTTAGAATCTTAGACATGAGTTAATTGGGAATAAAGAAAAATAATTATGTATTCTAGAAATTAAAATAAGAGTAAAAAATTTAATATGGTATTAATATGTGTCTCTACTTTTAAATAAGATGACTCATGTCCCATACAAAATAAATTTATGTGTCCTATATAAAAAAATTATACTATAATATTATAAACGAAATTTTAAAAATTAATATTCATTGATATTTATAAAACTCGTTTAAAACAAAATTTAAATTAAAAAAAAATAATTCATTGATATTTATATACATTATAAAGGGATAAAAAAATAATCTACACTATTCGTCAGTGTTTCAACAAAATTATTTTATTGATTCGGAATCAAATTAAAAAAAAAACTAAATATAATAAATTAGATTTGGTGCATCAGCTTAAAACAAAAATAATAGCCATTTCAGAAGGGAGATTTGAAGAAATAAAAAAGGAAGCAGAAGTTTACAGAGCTCTGCTGGACAAAGAAGCAATGGCGGCTTTAGATAAAGGTAATAGAAGAATAATAAGATTTGTTTCTAATTGGTTGTGCAGAATTAAGAAAATTGTATATGCTCAGACTCTCCAGGAAGGTTAAAAGAAATTCAAAAGCAATGGAAAGAGTTTTAAGAATGCTTTTGTTGTCTAATTGGGAGGACCTATTGTTAAAATTTCTAGATTCTCCAAACTATTGGATGTAGAGATGATTTCAGAAATCCTTATCTAACAATCGTGCTTGGATTGATCCCAATACTCAAGTCTCAGCGCTGAAAGGTGATAAGGAAAGATTAAGAATGGCAGCTAATCAAGTTAATTACAAATCTATGAGGGGTTATTAAACACCAATACAAGGATGATTTAGGGGCAAAATCATATGCATCCAGCTCAGGTCAAGCTTGGGTAATAAGAGCATCTTTAACCATCACCATCTGTTAGCTAAAAAAATTAGTGACATATTATATACATATTAGCTAAAAAATATACTACTCTAATCATGTTATCTTTTAGCAAAAAATTTAGATATCATTGGATCCAATCTTCTATATCTGTTGATCACGTGGCAATTAGCTAAAACATCCACCACATCTTTCTGTCAACTTTCTACCTTATTTTAACATAACTTTCCACATCAATACACATATATTTATATTATATATACTAGCCTATAATTGTACGATACACTGGCTAATTATAACATAATATTATTATTTATATAATATTGAAAATAAAAAATTCTAAAAGATAATTAAATGAAATATAATAACTATGTATAATTGAAATTATTGATACATTTATTAAAAAAATTAATGATACGTATAATTTTTATATTATACTTTTGTCGGATTCAAATTTGGATATTTAAAATATTAAGATTTAGAATATTGTCCATATTAAATATAACGATTCTCATATATTTATTTTAAAATTTAATAATACCATTACATATCAATACTAAATTATTAAAATCGAAAGATATTAAAAATGTGACATGGCTACTCATATTTTAATACTTACACCATAAATTATTTATTTCATAACTAAAATTTTAGTGGACAAACCTTATACTCGATTTTTTTTTACTTCGAATACATCCGTTTTTTAGTTATCGGTGTTTTTTAAATATAAAGAATTATATTTCAACATAAGAAATCCTATTTCATGTTGGCCTATGTCTGTAAGAGAATGCAAGTTTTGTATTTTTTTTCAATTTCATGTATTTTTAATTTAACTTTTAAATATAGTATTTTTGTTCATCTGATGTGTATTAACTATTAAGAATTAATTGATCATGAGATTATTTGGTATTCGATTCAGAGAAAATTATAATTTAAATTAATTTTAGAAGAGTCAAAGATACTTATTTTTTTCTTTTTTAATATTAATAATATTTTTGAAAGTCCTGTTAACTATTTTTTAGGAAGGTTTTAATCAAACAACCATTAATAACCTATTACGCTTAAAATAACATATTACGCTGAAAATAGCATATAACATATGTGATGCATGGTTTAATTTTAATATATATTATCATATTATTATTATTATTATTATTATTATTATTATTATTATATTTACTTTTTATTATAAAAGGTAATTATGAAACAAAATAAATAAGTTTTTGAAATTTTTGATATTAATTTTAATATAAACTGTTTAATCTTATTTTTTTTCAAATTTATTTATTAATTTTGAGATAAAAATATGTGTTTGATATAAATGGTCAATGGAGTAGATTTTTAATAGTGAGTCCCGTGACAACGACCTGCAAGTTTAGAATTTAATTTCAATTTTTTAATAAAAAATGATAAGTGTTAGACTTTTTTTTTTGGAAAGTATTAACCAATCAACCAAGCAAAATCATGTTTTGCTTATAATAATATAGTATGGATATATATATATACATATATATTAATATTATTATTTTTTTAAATATTTTTTCTTGATTTATTAAATATATATTTATATTATAATTTGAATTACTAAAATTGATTTTGAAAGTGTTTGGTTTCCTATAAAGAAAGAAGTTGAGTGCAATTAGATACATACTTTTTAGGAAGGTGTTAACCAACCGACCAAACGAAACCATGTTTTGCTTATAATAGTATAGTATAAATATATATATTGAAATTTTTATTTCATATTTAATGTAATAACTCGATTTTTGAGATCTTGTAAAACGTTTAATGAATAGTAACTCTGACGATGGGGAAAACTTTTTAGCCCACACTATGTAGTGCATGAGAAAATGAGTTTCGGAGTAAATATTTTGATTATACAAACCAAATGAGTGTATGTAAACGCTATTAGTTTTCGAAAAAAACGAACTTTGAAAAACGACCATATTTACGAATCATCGAGGATTACGGGAATCACAATATAATTACGAATTTAAAACCCTACGGATTTATATCCAAGTATGATAATTCAAAACATAAGGAATAAATACGAAAGGAATTACTTCGCGAACCATTTACGAGGAAGTATTACGAAAACGTTTAAGCGACCGAGCGAACGCGTAAACGATTAAATAAACGTAACGCACTAACTAACCATGGTAGAAAAGTAACCATAGTTACTTTATCAAATAGTGAGCTAAGGTGTAGGATGATCAACCAAGGCTATCAAATAGTAAACTAAAGAGCTAAACAAGTGGCTTAGCTTGTAATCTACCAATGCTAGCTAGATTTGTCTCCAAGATTGGCAACAAAGATCAAATCTTAGGATAGATACTAAGGAATAACAATCAAATAAAAAGATATTACAAGCCTCATTTCCAAGAAACAACCAAGGAAGCATCACCAAAAACTCTCTCTTTCTCTCCCAACCTTCTCCATTCGGCCCTTCACCCTAAAACAAAGAAATCAAAATCAAAACTTCAATTCTAACCATGGATAAATCCTCCCATTAATTCTCAAGTTTCCTACCAACCAAACTAAGGTAAGATAAATCTTTGAGCTTTTTTTATCAAGGTTTGATGGGTGAAATAAAATCAAGAAAGTTGATAATAAATAGTGTGAATAGTAACTCTTCTTTGGTTTCTTGATTTTAATGATTGTTTTAGGTTCCAAAACCTATACTAAGCACTCCCAAGACTTCACCAACATCAAGAACACATCTCAAGATCTCAAGAAAGGTATAAATCTTTGACCCTACCTTATTTAAGATCTAAGTTCAAGATCCTTTTAGTATATAGTTGTAAACCTAGTTTTGGTGGTAGTATTGTTGTAATCTTGATATTTAGCTAAGTAGATTTAAGGTTGATTGTTGTTGCCTCAAGAACATGATGTTCTTGAGAGTAGTTAGTTTGGTGATGATGATATGTTGATTGTTGGTGGTAGTATAAAGATTTAATGCATAAACGAAACTCCAATCGTAACCGTAATCTCGTTAAAATGAACAAAACATAAATTTAAGTTTCTGCAGAAAGTCCCGAAGATGAATACTGTAATTTCTTGAAAAATGAACCTTGATTATGATAGACAATGTTATAAGGATCGTTTAGGCGCTTGAATCGCTTGATTCCGATTTACGGATCAAAAGTTATGGTCATTTTATTAAAAGTGATTTACGCGACAAAAACTGCTACGAATTACGAATTTTGAAAATATAAAGGATCGACTTAAGAATGTTCATAAATCATGAAATTTTTATAGAGAGTATTATATTGAGTTTCCTAACTGTCATAAAATTTTCAAGTGAAATTAATGATTTTTCAAGTTTATAAAAATATCAGAGCCGAGACCGCGCGATTAGAAACCATAGAATCCATAAGCGGAGCTGACGACGAAAATAAAAATGCACTTAAGATACTTTGAAAAAGGAAGCGACCATAATGTGAATAAGGACTTAAAGGAATTATAAGGTTAATATAAGTTGAGAGGGTGCATAATAATTAGCGCATGAGTGCGAGTAGTCGTAAATTAGAAGGGGACCTAAGGAAACGAATTGTGTTTATAATAATAGATTTCCGAGCGGAACATAGATCATCCTCCACCTCGAGATACCCAGGCAAGTTTACGAACCCAACTCTATTTATTGTTGTGTTGTGAAAGGATTGTTTTATTATCATTGCATAAATACCATGCTTGCCATGATACGTAGTAATTGAACTTTTCGCATAATATAGCGATGTTGTACGATAAGTAAGTATCGTAGAATGTTTAATTCCGCTTTAAGCGTGACGTATAAGTATAAGACCGTGAGTCGGTCAGGATTTTAAGATAAAAGCCTGTGATCATCCCGGTGATATTATAGGACGATTAAAAGTCCATAGTAGTACGGTTTAAAAGGACTCAACGTCCACTTACAAAATACTAAACAACTCGAACTTTTATTAAAACGATTTCTAAAGATCATATTCCCTCAACTATACTTTATCATTCGAATAATAAATATCTATTTACTATTCATTTATTATGGGAGAAGTATTCATCACTAAATATTTATTTCAGACTCGATTAAATATTAAAGATTATTAAATTACTTAAACATAAATTAGTTGAGGAATATTATTTCAAATATTCTTTTAAAAGTATAATAATTCGAGGTTTGATTATTCAATGATTAATATTTTATTATTAAGCATTAGTTATTTAATGGTTTAATTATGATTTAAAAATCATTGAACCTGATTCAAAATACTTTCTGATTTTCGGAAAATCATTCGAATAATTTCAGATCGTCGGAGAATATTATCTCGACTTATTTTAAATATTTGGATTATAGTTTCAAAAGAAACTCCCCCTTATATAACAAATATGTTGACAACGGTCAACTCACATCCCTAGTACTTCCTCCGAAAATTCTCGGAAGTATATATATACGTACAAATCAAAGTGTACCTATCAACAAGCAATATGCTTAGGGAACAATATAAGTTTCAGATTGATGATGAGATTCTTACAAGGACAAGGAGGGGTAGACTCCAGTAATTCGTGGACTGGGGAGACTACCAATTTACTACCACATGAGAAGGTATCATATATACTGATGAACATGTGGAGTATGCGTACATGAAAGGGATGGACGAAAAACTTTGTCTTAAGAGGGATAGACATGAAGTGTGTACCTGAGAGGGATGGACACTGAAAAGGCCCAAATGCGGCCAGGGTGATAATCAATAATAAAAGGGAATCGTCCGTCTACATATAGAAAAGGTTACTATTTCCGTAGTACGACTGATCATCGTATACGGTGGCTCCAGTGAATGTCCTATTCTTCTAATTGGAATTGTGATGCAATACTGTAACCCAAGCTTAGGTGTTGGGTTTACTATTAAGGTATTCGCAGGATAATAAAATCCACTAAAGAATTGTTTTCATAAGAAGGTGTGTATCACCAAGGAAAACTATTTTCGAATAAAACATAATTATCATATATGATATTTTACGTGAGTTATCATACAATCATTTTCATACTGTATATTTTTATGTTGGGCATTATAGTAAACACTTGTTTTCTTAAATTGACCCAACACAACAGTGAATCAAGATGCCTACCATGAGAACCACAACCAGGAAACGGGTAGGAAATGGCCAACTGTTCCGTAGGTTGTTTGGTGTTGTACCACAGGTAGTCCAAATAAGCTGGATTGGTTTTCAGTTATTTTTAGTTCGGCTTATTTATAAGTATGACTTATGTAAGGTAATAAATAAGAAACGTATATTTGGCCGACGGACTAGCCTTACTTAAAGTATATTCCCCGGTAAGACTTAATTACTTTTGGGTTGTAATAATTATCATTTTGTGGTTGATCTACTCTAGTAATGAATGGTTCGTTTCCAAGAAAATAACCTGTAAGTGTGTGTGTGTGACAAATGTGGTGTCTTAAAGTGTGAGTATTTATATATTATGATGCGAGGTATGTGGTTTATAGTGATTGAAATGGCGTGGCCTCCGAGATCCCTGACCCCGGATTTTGGGGCGCCACATAAATGGTATCAGAGCCTTAGGTTATCAAATCTTGGAAACGATAAGATATAAAATATGTAGACATAAGAATTATAAAATAATTAATTAGAGCTCAAGTCGAGTTCGTCGTTGGGCTACACGGGTAGTCTTGACAGTTTTACCCTCAAAAGAATTCCGACTCTAAGTTAGTAACACCTTGCCTATTATGTCAGGTACCAGTGGAGCCTATGAGGGAGGTTGACCCTGTTGATGATGCTATAGTCCCTGAGCGTGACCCTACTCCCGAGCCGGAGGACCCACCCATTGATGACTCAGATGATGACCATACTGAGGATGCCCCAGAGGAGGATACTGACCTTCCTGTCCCCATAGCTGATGATATTGAGATGCCCCAGGGAGATGACTTAGGCTGGAGGGATGTAGAGATGTACCCTCTCCCGACTATTTGCTCTCATACACCACACCCAGGGATGCAGAGCCCTTTGCCCTATACTGATGATGATGAGGAGGATGGGATGGATGCACAGATCTACGAGGCTTATGATATATCCTCTAGCGACCCAGACTCACCTCTACCACCCCTGGCGACCATGCATGTAGCTGTACACGACTAGATGGTGGCTCAGCTTAACGCTAAGATCACTGCGGCATCTGCCCGCATTGTGGAGTTATGCCAGGCACTGACAGCTGAGAGAGCCATCAGACTAGGATACCCAAGGGACTTCAGAGCTGCTTCCCCAGCCATAGCCCACAGAGAGATTGATGGGATCGAGCTCCGTACCCGGGTTCAGATGAGGATGATGGCGGTTGGAGGATATATCCTGGTAGTTGATGCAGAGCAGATGTTAGCAGGAGGGATGAGGAGGGTGCGTGACCTCACGCGCAGTGACATTGACTGAGGGACTAGTGACTATTTATAGATCTTGAAGAAGGCTGGGTGACTTGTCACCAATTTTGATAGGATAGTTAGTAGTAGATAGCGTTCCTAGCCCTTCAGGGTACACGACTTATGTATTTGCATTTCAGTAGTCAGGACAAGTAATGATGTAGTATAATCAAGCCGTGTATGAACTCGGTTAGTTGTTTTATCCCCAAGATATAACTGGGAGACCATATGGTATATATCTAGCAGTTAGTAAGAAATTGATTTCCATAATATTGCACTTGATAAAAACATGTTAGATAATAGATGACATGCTTACATATGAATAAATTAATCCAATTGTAAAATAATTGTAACTATATTGATAAATTTCCATTACCAGAACAATGCCACCCCGTAGAAGAGGAACCAGGACATAGCCCGCATAATCTGTAACCAACAACGGAATAAACCTGACCTTGTAGTAAATGAAGAAAGTATAGAGGACCTAGACTATAATGAATATGAAGAGGAAGAATATGTAGAAGAAGAGGCTGAGGATACCCATCAGGGAGGGAACCCCATGAATGAGTTTATGGAACTTTTAAGAGCAAATCTGAACCAACAGCCAATTCCACCACAGCCGCATGCTGCCCAACAGACTGCAGCCACTGCCTTTAGGGCGTTCAAATCTCTCAAACCTGATAAGTGGCATTTTATACCACTTAGAGCATCTTATAACGGCTTGAATTGATGACTTGAAATCAAGTATTTTGTGTATTTGATGCATTTTTCTAATGTTTTTTGCGTTTCAGGGTATAACTTGCGTAATTAGGGAGATTTCATCAAAATAAGCCTAGGGAAGTGCTTGGAATCAGTTGTGGGGAGTTGTGCGAAGAAATTAGCAAAATCAGAAGCGAAAAATATTATTTTTCCAGAAAGGTAGTAGGCGCCCACCTGGAAGGAGCAAGCGCCCGCCTGGAAGGAGCAGGCGACCGCCTGCCAGGAGGCGCCCGCGTGGAGATTGGAGGTGGCCGCCTGGGTGCGGGAATTTTAATTCTGGATTTTCTAAGTCGAGTTCTATAGGGCTTCTGATAGCGCTGTTTCTTGTGGACTCTTATATAAACCTATTTCGGAGATGTTTTCACAAAAAGCAAGAAACAAGTAACAAGGAGAGAAGATTAAGATGACCGTTTTAGCACGCAACAACGAAGAAGAGGAAGCATATATTTATCTTGTGGTTCTTTAATTCGTTGTAACAGTGGATGCTAGTTTTCTTTACTCTTTGAACCTTAATACTCTTGTGACGTACTCTGTTTTTATTAAGTATTTTTATTAGTTTATATCATTGTGTTTATATCATGTTTTCATATGAACATATGGTGACGATGAGTTCTATCATGGGATAATCATGATCATGTGGTCATAGCGGATTCACTATGGATTTCTTTAGTTAATTGTTTAATACCTTGGTATATGGTGATTGTATGATATCTAGCATAAGTTGTGCTTATTCGTCTTATATGCGTCGCGAACATATAAGATAGCGTTTTAATCTCTTGTGAAGCGACAGTGAATCTTGAGATTTAGAACTTGCCATGCTAGCATAGGTTCATGTATTGTATCCATGATTAGTGGGTAACTCTACCCGTTTTGCTTGCCATGTGTAATCATAATGAATAACTTGTGCTTAAATCGTTATGTTATCAAATTCTGTAGACATATAGGGACTCAACATAACTGATGTCTATTCAACTTCTATCTTAACTGTGGATGCTTGGTAGAATGGTATTCGTACAACGAAAGTTAGCGTTTATCAGTTTCATGTAGTTCGATTAATATCATCACCATTATATGCTAAGGGTAATAACAATAACTATTGAATGAAGTATTAATGAAGTTATGATCTCATGTGTATTTAATATTGATAATTTAAGTGTTTAATTCTCGTAGTTAATATTAGTTAATCAACCTTAATTGTTATTGTCTTGACATTGAAGAGTAATCATACAATGGTGAGTAAGTGTTAATTAAATATAATTAGTCTGAGTCTCTGTGGGAACGAACTAGAAATCATTCTATATTACTTGCGATCACATATACTTGCATGTATTTTAGCGCATGCTTTGTGCCCTAACAAGTTTTTGGCGCCGCTGCCGGGGACTCGGTGTTAATTTGTTTAGTTTATGTAGTTGCCATCAGTGATCATTAGGATTCATTGATTAAGACTTGTTACTTACTGCTTTCGGTTGTATTTCAGGATTTATTGAACCTGTAACAATGGGCTCGTATAGTTCCAGCTGATCCAGCTCTTATGGACTTTTCTCGGCCTAAAATTGATGACATTCAGTCAAGCATCATTTATCCGGCTATTCAGGCCAATACTTTCGAAATCAAGCCGGGCACTATTCAGATGGTGCAGAATTCTGTTTCTTTCGAAGGTGCTGCGACTGAAGATCCCAACATACATATCAGGAATTTTATCGAGGTCTGTAGTACTTTCAAATATAATGGTGTTACTGATGAGGCTATCAAGCTGAGGCTTTTCTCATTCTCTCTGAGGGACAAGGCTAAGGACTGGTTACATTCCTTACCAGCTGGGTCTATCACTACTTGGGAAGATCTCGCGCAAAAGTTTCTGGTGAAGTTCTATCCTATTAGGTCACACACACTGCAGAAGGGGGTTGAATACAGTGTTTACTATAATCAAATCGAATATAAGAACTCAAGTAACAGAAAATAGATTTTATTCAACACAATAAACTCTGTTACAATATGGAACTGTCCTCTCCCAGTGATGAACAAATTATCACGAGAGCTGCTAGGGTTACAAAGAATAATAACTTTGATAAAGATAACATTTATAGTGTAAACCCTATTCCTGTTTTTGTATACTACACAGTTACAAGATAATGTTCTAATTGATATGGAATATAATTCTGCTTCGTAAAATATATCAACTAGTTATCTTTTCTTCCAAGTATTCTATTCTTCATAGAATTCTTTCTTCATGCATATTTCTTTTTGTCTTAGCCTCGATCTTCTTTCCTTTCAATTAGCCGCCTGCCTTATCTGAAAGTCTCTTAAGTCCTGATATTATCTCTAGATAAATATCTTTTGATAACTTAAGTTCTGATATCTTAAGTTCTGTCTTCAGTATAAGTGCTGATTTCCAGTTAAGTACTGATTTGTCCTGTTAAGTAAGATCTGAAAACTAAACACAAATCATATTACACATGATAGTATCAAATATATCTAACAATCTCCCCCAACTTGTAAATTAGCATAATATATAAGTTTAACAGATATTTGATGATGTCAAAAACATTAAGTATAAATGCATGAGAATTTGACTAGATAACTTCAACTTACAGTCCTTTCAGCTTTACCATCTTAAGGTCTGATAACAGCTTCAGTTTGTATACACTTCAGAATTTAAGCAGTTGTAGATCTTTGACTTGGCTTCAATTTCTGATCTCTTTGATGTCCGGAGTTGTTCTGAGATAGTTCTTCAACAAACATCTTTCAGCATATTCAAGTTCATTGACCATCCTCCTTTTAGCATTTATCAATTCAGCTGTATCTTCACTTGTTTGAAAAATAGCTGCTCTGAGATCATTTATCTTAGCTTTTCTTATCTCCTGATCTAGTCTGATCAGATATGCCTTGTCAGACTCTAGATTGAATTCCACAGCCTTATAACCCAGAAAAGTAGTTATAATCTTAGCAGAGTTAGGCTTCATTTCGATAATATCACCTCTGTGATCTCTGTACTGGGGACAGTATGTGTTGTCAGACTTTATTGAATAAAGCTTCTTCTGTCTTTGAATTTGAGATTTTAAATAAACTACAGCACTATCTGTTAATCTGTCTTTCACTTGAAGTAGAAATAGAACATGTTCCAGTTCCTCAAAATACTTCAGTAGTATAGTATTCTGCCTAATCTGGTATACCCTTCCATCTGTCATAAAATATAACAAGATATATTCTTTCAAAAAGGTATGGTAAACCATTTGTACAGATTCAAGTCGATTCAATCTTTCAGGAGTTGCTCCAACACCTGGTTCACTTAAGGAAGTTGGATCATTGGTAGTGTTATGTACTCTTCTTTCATCAGAACTACCCAATCCAGATTTATCTCTTGCTTCCTTTTCTGTAACAACTCTTGCTTCAAAACCACCTGTTGCAGTCTTCAAAAGTTGAGCATGTTTAGCTTTGGTGAATCCTGGTAGGAGTATCTTTGAAGATTTAACATGAGCAATGTCAGAGGTTTCATTTTCCTTATCTTCTGATATCAAGCCAACTTGAGCTATGGCATAGGTTGCTTACTTCACTGTCATATCAGAACTTACTACATCTTGACTCTGAACAACATGAGTCATGTCAGAGGTTGTTTGAAAAATCTTCTTTTGCATCAGAGTAAGATTAGCATCTTCTTCATCAACAACTATTTCTTCATCCATGACTGGCATATAAACCTTTACAGGTTCATCAAATTTTTCTTTGCCCTAGGACCTTGGATCAATTTCCACTTGTGATTTGACTTTGGTTGCCTCAGAACTTGTTCTTTCCTTTATCACAATACCCTTAGGCTTTGGAAATTTCTTTTCAACAACAGAAGCTTTAGATTTTGTCTTGACACCTTCTGCTTTGAGTCTAGCTTCTTCTTCCTTTAGACTCTCAAAGTCCATTCCTGGATTTTCTTTAAGAAATAACTGCTTTGAAATTTCTTCATCAAGTTCCAGATGTTCACCAGAACTTATCCTTTTACCAGTATCAGAACTTATTCTTCTCCCAGTATCAGAACTTGTTCCTTGACTTGTAATTCTAGCTTTACTTGATGAAAATCCTTTTCCTTGACCTCGACCTCTACCCTTGCTAGAGTTTCCCTGGTCATCATTTCCATCATCATTTCCCTTCAGTGTCTGAATAGATTTGCATTTGGACTTAATCACTTTCTCCCCCTTTTTGGCATCAGCTAGTAAAAGAAGAGAGACAAGCAATTCCAATGAGGATTGGATCTCATTGATTTGATTTTGATGAGAAGCTTGATTCTTCAAAATTTCATCAATCTGAGTTTGTTGCTTCTCCTGAGTTTTCTCAATATAGGCAATTCTGTCAAAGGCTGGCTTGAAAAATCTGTTCTTTTCAAGTTTCACATGCATATCTTGTTGGATCAAGGTTTCTTAAATTTTATTCACCTTGGCATGAGTTGTTGAGTGTTGACCCTGAAGGTGCCTAGTACTCAATGCATTAACTCTCAGTTATGCCTTGAAATCATCATTTAACAGCATTTCATCAGCTTTTGCCAGATGCTCAGCAAGAATCTTTTCAGAAGGAACAAAACTAACTTTGTTCCATTCCTTAGTCCACTCCTTTCCTCTAGGAGTTTCACTCCAAGGTACTGGTGCTTCCCCTGTAACAAACTTCTTGACTAAATCAGCTTTATTAACTATTTGTTGAGGTGCATATCCTGATGGACCAGCTGCATCAGCATCTAAATTAGCAGCAGCTTCACCAGTAGTTTCTTTATTGGCTGCATCAGAACTTATAGATCCTGCAGTATCAGCATCCTCTGATAAAATAGCAGTATGTGAGGCTATAGAGGCTTCAACATCATCCTCTAAATTCTGATCTGCAACCAAGTTCTGATCAACATCCAAAATTGATGTTGTTGGTGGAGTGAGTTGAATTGGTGGAGCTTCCAAGTATAAAACCTCAGGCACAATCAAGTTATGAATATCAATTTCAGCAATTGTACCTGGTTCTTCAGTATGTACTGGATCAACTATATGTGACATAGGAGGTATAGGTATTATGTCTTGAGCAGTTTCTGGTTGTGCATAAGAAATTATTCAATAACAATTGGTTCTATTGAGATCAGAGATTCCTGATCCCCTTCCTTAGCTGCTTCCACTCCATCCTCTGAATCTGACTTAACTATGTCCTTGTGAGCTCTCTGTTTCTTTAATTTCTTCAACGGTACAGACACTGTAGGAGTTTTATCATCAGAATTTAACTTTTTAAGCCTTTTGAGGGGCCTAGAACTCCCAGTTACAGTATCTTTTTGAGAAGAAACCTTCTCAGCTTCTACAACAACAGGTTCTGATATGGGAACCTGTTCCTCAGCATCTGATTCATCTCGCAGAATAATTCTCCTTCTCTTCGGTTGAGTCTGAGGTACTTTCTTAGTCCTCTTGGGTTTGGAAGATGAAGGCTGCACTGTGGGATCTGAAGGTTGAGGTTGAGAAGTTTGATGTGTTTGTGTAGAGGTGGTAGGTGCTGATGGATGAGGTTCTGATGGTTGGACATCAGGATATAGTTCAGTGTATTTAACTGGATCATAGGTTATTAAGGCTTGTTTGACAGATAAAGGAACTAGAAGGGGTCTTAACACAGCCTTCTTATTATTAGTAGATAATAAGTCATTAAAAGCTCTTTTAGCTAGTCTGAATGATGAAATTAATTCACTAGCTGATTGGGGCTTATCATCATAACAAAAACTATAGATAAGCTGACAAAATCTAGCAAAGTAAACAGTATTTTTGTCTTTTGTCATTCTATCCCCAATGAAACCTAAGACAGCACTTGCATAATCAAAATCAGTTTGATTTATGAGAGCATACCCGATTTGTTGGCTGAATATGGGGATTGCATCGAAATTAGAACATTTGTTTACAAAAGCCTTGGTTATGCAGTCAAAGAAGAAACTCCATTCCCTCCTTATGTAAGTTCAACTAACCCAGCTTTGCCAATGTCCTCTCATAACCCAGACTGGCCATCATGTTTTGAAGAACTGGCTCTTCAACAATAGAATAAACACAGTTCTCAGGCAGCTGCAGTGCTTATCGAACCGTAGCCAATGACACGACATGCTCATCCTCCCCTGATGAAAAAATTATACTTGGGGACCCTTGAGCACCACCATCATCATATACTCCGCTTCTCCAGAACTCCAGCACTTGAGTACCAGAGACTTCATTCGGTTCGGTCAGAGCGTACCCAATATCAGAACTAGTAAGAAAGTCCTGAATGAAGTGAAGTTCTGATGGGGCTTCTGACTTGTTAAGAATAGCGGAGAAGTTATTAGGAACAAACTTAGCCCCATTGAAAATTACATTTTTTGGTGCCATCTCTGTAAGAAATTAAGTGAATAAGAGAATGTTTGCAAAGTGTTTGTAAAAATTCCTGAGAGAAATACAACTTCAGAAAATAAAAGAGAGAGAGAGAGAGAGAGAAAGTAAAAGAGATTTAGAATAGAAAAGTAAGTAAAAGATTAGAAAACCTTTTATCTCTCATATATATACTCTCTCCACTCAATAGTTGTATTTTTGAAGCATGGGATACACTTTACACCTGGCACCATGTGAACAGTCAGTAAACGGTTAGAAAAAGAGTTAATGGGCACGTAAAATAAACAATAATTACCGTGCACATGCAGTTTTTTAGGACATACACGTTAACCACTAACCCATAATGATTATGACTATTTTATCTCACATAAACTAATATTCTGTAAAAATATTATCGTTGAAGTAATGACCAAAAATAAACCAAGTAAATAAATACTGCCACATTAGCATCAGAACTTGATTATTATCAGGATTTAAAAGTCATCAGAATATGGCTCCTTAACTCGAAAAGTGAATGTTTATTCCTGTAATTCTTCACACAAATACTAATATGGTTTCATCAGAACTTAATCATCAGAACTTCCATCAGAACTTGTCCTCAGAACTTATATACTGACACTTAAACTGTTCATCTAAAATAACATTTATCACCACAGTAATTTTCATCATTCATATAGAGTGTATGTGTGTGCATTAAGCTAAATATCAGACAAAGAGTAAAGTCTGATTCACTTCAGTACATCTTAGAAATAAGGCATAACTAAGAACTTTGCTCAAAATCTGTCATTATTCTGAAGTCTACTTTCGAATGAGTTCATACATGAGTTCACCTCAACTATTTTGTACTTATTTTATGCATCTTTTGAAATTCCATTTTACAATGGCTTCTCAATGTAAGTGAGTCACGACTACTTATCAGAATTTATCCTGCTATCAGAGTATTTCTCCAGTAATCATAGAGTGTGAAAAGTCATCAAGAAAATTTTTATTTTGCTTTTCTAATGCATATTACTTAATACCAGCAATGCACTTGGGTCTTCCCTTCCATATTTTTACTCTAGATCTCAAATGTGTACCTGATTTTTATTTCTTTTCTTTTTTTTTGATAAGTGAGGCTTATTAGCACTTAGTACATCCATCAAATTTACTAACATCAGAACTTAACAGATAAGAAACACTATTCTAGTTTTTGACTTAGTAACAAGATACACAAAGTAAACTTAACTAAGCTCAATATCAGAATTTGCTTGTGTTAAAAGATTTCCACATAAACAATTACTTTAAACATGGGATCTTTAGTATAATAAAGAATACTAGGTCAGCATCTAGCAAAGTTATCCTCATTGGATTGAATAGTCACAGAAACATTCATATCACAATCAGAGTTTAGAAATTCACATCAGACAACAATCAGCACTTAAGCAAATTTCAATTTAAGCACATAATACACAAAGATAGTAATATCTGTAAATACTGATCATAAAGTCTGATGTTTCAGAACATAAACTAGGCAGATTTAGAGAAAGAACCTGAAACGATTCCAAGTTCATTTACCAATCTTGTAAAAGTAACTTCACACAGTGGTTTTGTGAAGATATCTGCCAGTTGTTGATCTGTTGGAACAAAATGCAATTCCACTGTACCTTCATCCATATATTACTTATGAAGTGGTACCTAATGCTGATGTGCTTTGTCATTGAGTGTTGAACTGGATTACCTGTCATAGCAATAGCACTTTGATTATCACAGTAAATAGGGATTTTAGAAAATTCTAACCCATAATCCAGTAACTGATTCTTCATCCAAAAAATCTGTGCACAACAGCTTCCTGCAGCAATGTATTCTGCTTCTGTAGTTGATGTGGAAATTGACTTCTGTTTCTTGCTAAACCAAGAAACCAATCTGCCTCCAAGAAATTGGCAGCTTCCACTTGTGCTTTTTCTGTTAATTTTGCATCCTACAAAATCTGCATCTGAGTAACCTATAAGCTTAAAGTCTGATTCTCTAGGATACCACAATCCCAAATCAGCTGTACCCTTAAGGTACTTGAAAATTCTTTTCACAGCTTTTAAGTGAGGTTCTCTTGGATCTGCTTTAAATCTTGCACAAAGACGGGTAGCATACATGATATCAGGTCTACTTGCAGTTAGATAGAGTAGAGAGCCAATCATACCTTTGTAATCAGTAATATCTACTGATTTACCAGTATCCTTATCCAACTTAGTTGCAGTGGCCATAGGAGTGGATGCACTTGAACAATCTTGCATTCCAAACTTTTTCAACAAATTTCTGGTGTACTTAGATTGACAAATAAAAGTTCCTTCTTCATTCTGCTTGACTTGAAGGCCCAGAAAATAGTTTAGTTCTCCCATTATACTCATTTGATATCTTGACTGCAACAGCTTAGCAAACTTCTTACAAAGTCTGTCATTTGTAGAACCAAAAATGATATCATCAACATATATCTGCACCAAAAGTAAGTCCTTTCCATGGTTGAGGTGGAACAGTGTTTTGTCAATAGTCCCTCTGTTAAATCCACTTTTCAGAAGAAACTGAGCTAAAGTCTCATACAATGTTCTTGGAGCTTGCTTAAGGCCATAAAGTGCTTTATCAAGCCTTTAGACATGATTGGGAAATTTGGGATCTACAAAGACTGGAGGTTGTTCAACATATACCTCTTCTTCCAATTCTCCATTGAGAAAAGCACTTTTCACATCCATTTGAAAGACTTTAAACTTCTTGTGAGCAGCATAAGCCAAAAATATCCTTATGGCTACCAATCTAGCAACTGGTGCAAATGTTTCATTATAATTAATTCCCTGATATTGAGAGTATCTTTTTGCAACTAGCCTTGCTTTGTTCCTTGTAATTATGCCATCACTGTCAGTTTTGTTTCTGAACACCCACTTTATACCAACAACAGACCTGTTCTTTGGTTTTGGCACTAGGATCCAGACTTTATTTCTTTCAAATTCATTTAACTATTCCTTCATTGCTTGCACCCAATCAGCATCTTGAAGAGCTTCTTCCACTTTCTTTGGTTCATTCTGAGAGAGGAAAGAATGATAGAGACATTCATTTGATGTAGCTGTTCTAGTTCTGACACCTGCATCAGGATTTCCAATAATTAAGTCAGGTGTATGTGCTTTAGTCCACTTCCTTGCAGATGGAAGGTTTTCTCTAGAACTAGATGCTCCCTCATTATCCATGATGTCTCCATCAACATTTTCTGATGCTCCCCCTAAAATTATGCTCTCTGAGTTGGATCCTTCAGTATTTGAGTTTCCAGAAATATCAGAACATGAGTTTCCAGAATTATCAGAACTTGGCCCATCAGAACTTGAAGAGCCTGTTGTAGGTTTGATGCTTCTTGAGATGTGGTTGTATCTTCAGTATGCTCCCCCTACACAGGTGCATCTTGCTTTGGCGTAGTCACCACAGTTTCAATAACATCAGAGTTTAATCCATCAGAGTTTGTAGTATCAGGATTTAGATTGTCAGGATTTACAGAATCAGAATTTAACACTTCATTTTCGAATCTCAGCTGATCATGATCATTGAAATCTTCAAGTCTAGTAATCTTCTTATCATCAAAAGAGACATTGATAGATTCTATGACAACCCTTGTTCTTAAATTGTAGACTCTGAAGCCTTTTGTGGAAAGTGGATATCCAACAAAAATTCCTTCATCAGCTTTTAGATCAAATTTGGATAGTTGTTCGGGATGAGTCTTAAGAATAAAACACTTGCATCCAAATACATGAAAATACTTCAGATTTGGCTTCTTTTTCTTCACCATCTCATATGGTGTCTTTCCATGCTTGTTAATGAGTGTAGCATTCTGAGTAAAACAAGCAGTCTACACAGCTTCAGCCCAAAAGTAGGTTGGTAACTTTGCTTCATCAAGCATAGTTCATGCAGCTTCAATAAGAGTTCTATTCTTTCTTTCAACAACTCCATTTTGCTGTGCAGTTCCAGGAGTAGAAAATTCCTGCTTTATTCCATGGTCTTTGCAGAACTCTTCCATGATCAAATTCTTGAACTCAGTGCCAGTATCACTTCTTATGATCTTCACAGAATCTTTGACCAATTTATCCAGTTGCTTGACATGATCAATCAAGATAGATGTAGTTTTACTTTTTGTGTGCAAGAAATACACCCATGTGTATCTGGTGAACTCATCCACTCTGACCATAGCATATTTCTTCTTTACAATAAACATGACATTCACTGGACCAAATAGATCAACATGTAGTAGGTGATAAGGCTCAAGAATTGATGATTCAGTCTTGCTCTTAAATGAAGATTTTCTTTGTTTTGCCTTTTGACAAGAATCACAAAGGCCATCAGGAGCAAATACTTATTTTGGCAGTCCTCTCACAAGATCTTTCTTGACTAGTTCATTTATATTGTTGAAATTTAAATGAGAGAGTTTCTTGTGCCAATCCCAGCTTCCTTCAATAGATGCTCTACTCAACAGACAGATTGAAGAACCATCAGTACTTGTTGAAAGCTTGGCTTCATAAAAATTACCATGCCTGTATCCTTTCAGAACAACTTTGCCTGTAGATTTGCTTACAACTTCACAGTGTTCTTCAAAGAAATCCACATGATAACCTCTGTCTCAAATTTGACTAACACTCAGCAGATTGTGTTTAAGTCCTGAGACCAGAGCTACTTTTTCAATGATGACATTCCCAAGATTGATATTGCCATATCCCAAAATTTTTCCAATGTTGCCATCTCCATAAGAAACACCTGGGCCAGCTTTCTCCACAAAGTCTGATAGCAGGGCTTTATTTCCAGTCATATGTCCTAAACATCCACTGTCCAGAACTAGGATGTTCTTCTTGTTGCCCTGTAATCACAAAGACCACTAATGATTAGTTTTAAGGACCCAGACTTGCTTGGATCCTTTGGCCTTATTAAGTTCGTTAACATTTGCAGCAGATTTAGCATCAGAGTTTATGTTAACAATTTTCTTATCAGAATTTGCAATATCAGACTTTGCATCAAAACTTAAACTAGAAGAAATAATGCTAACTTTCTTTACTGAAGGTTTTATTTTATAATAATCATAGTACAAACTATGATATTCCTTACAAGTATAAATGGAATGCCATAAACTACCACAATGAAAACAAGAATTTTGTGGCTTATATCTAACAGACTGACTCTTAACTCCTGACTTTAAGGGTAAGGAGTTTATGTTCTTATTCTTCCTGCAAAAAGAAGCCAGATGGTTAGAATTTCCACAGTTATGACATGTTTTTCTAGGAGCATTAGGAACATGCTTATATTTGTTACTTTTGTTCACACCTTCCTTTCCATTCTTATTTTTCCTAGGTGGTTTTACCTTGTTTACATTTTTAACCTTTTTCATCTTATGCTTAAGCTGCTTCTTAGTCATTAAGCCTATGTTAACTTCAGTTGGCTTATCCTGTTTAGGTTGGCTTAAGCTGCTCCTTAACTTCTGATTTCTCAATATCAGTCTTTGCAGTTACAAACTTAACAGGATTTACCTTTGGTTTTTTTTTAACAACTATAGGCTCAGTTTCTACAGTTCCCTTACTGTTCCTATCATCTCCATAACCTAAGCCCTTTTTCCAGTTTCCACTACTAAGAATATCCTGAGTTGCTTTACCAGAGTTAGTCCAAGTCCTGATAATATCTCTTTCCTTTTCTAACTCAGTTTTTAGAGATTCATTCATTTTTAGCACTTCATCCCTAACATAAAAGGCATCATCTCTATCTTTCTGAGTTTGATGGAACATGACTAACTCTTTTTCTAAATAATCATTCCTTTTCTTAAAAGCAGATTTTCAGAAGTTAACCTATCACATGTTAAAGTCTGATCTCTATAATTAATGAATATGGTTTTAAGATAAGATCTCAACTCAATAATATTATCAGTATCAAAAGCAAGAGTTGATAGAGGTACCTTCAATTCAGCAGTTTCAAGACTGCTATCAGAATTTTCCATTAAGGCATAGTTTACCTCTTTTTCAGAATCTGAAGTGTCTGAATGGTTTTTCTTGTAATCAAGAGAGATATGGCCTTTGTCAGAATTTCCTCCTTTGACTTCAGTCTTTCTGAGCCCTTTCTTTTTAGGACTTCCACCTTTCCTGGAAAGCTTCTTCTCGGAATCTTGTGTCTTGCTGGGCATGGATGGAGTTTGTGTTCCTTCAGACATAATTGTTTTGGATCTTCACTATTTGTGTGTTAACAGATTGCTCTGATACCACTTGTTAGGTCACACGCACTGTAAAGGGGGTTGAATACAGTGTTTACTACAATCAAATTGAATATAAGAACTTAATTAACAGAAAAAAGATCTTATTCAACACAATAAACTCTGTTACAATATGGAACTGTCCTCTCTCAGTGATGAACAAATTATCACGAGAGCTGCTAGGGTTATATTGAATAATAACTTCGATAATGATAACACATATAGTGTAAACCCTATGTCTGTGTTTATATACTACACAGTTACAAGATAATGTTCTAATTGATATGGAATATAATTCTGCTTCCTAAAATATATCAACTAGTTATCTTTTCTTCCAAGTATTTTATTCTTCATAGAATTCCTTCTTCATGCATATTTCTTCATGTCTTAGTCTCGATCTTCTTTCCTTTCAATCAGCCGCCTGCCTTATCTGAAAGTCACCTTAAGTCCTGATATTATCTCCTGATAAATATTTTCTGATAACTTAAGTTCTGTTAACTTAAGTTCTGATAACTTAAGTTCTGATATCTTAAGTTCTGTCTTCAGTATAAGTGTTGATTTCCAGTTAAGTACTGATTTGTCCTGTTAGTTAAGATCTGAAAACTAAACACAAATCATATTACACATGACATCACAAATATATCTTACAAAATGAATTCGAGGATGTATTTCCAAAGAACTTACCAGGGTTGTCACCCGACAGAGAAATAGAATTCGCTATAGAATTAGCACCGGGAACGACACCAGTATCTAAGGCCCCCTATAGGCTAGCCCCAGTTGTGATGAAGGAACTAGCTTCTCAACTGTAAGAGTTATTAGATAATGGGATGATAAGACCCAGTGTGTCGCCATGGGGAGCGCCATTACTGTTTGTAAAGAAAAAGGACGGCAGTATGAGATTATGCATAGACTATCGAGAATAGGTAACCTCTCCCTAGGATTGATGACCTATTCGATCAACTCAAGGGATCTGTGCATTTTTCCAAAATAGATTTGAGGACTGGGTATCACCAGTTGAAAATCAAACCTGATGATATACCGAAGACTGCTTTTCGCACTAGGTATGGACACTATGAGTTCTTAGTCATGTCGTTTGGGCAAAATCTGATAAAATACCACACGAGTATTCTAACTACCTCCCAGGATCTATAATTGCCTTAAACCAATACACCCGCAACCTTTATGGATTTGATGAACAGAGTGTTCAAAAAGTACCTAGATATATGTGTGATAGTTTTTATAGATGATATTCTAATCTACTCAAAGACAGAGCAAGAACATGTAGAACATTTGAGGATGGTCTTAGAAATCTTGAGGAATGAGAAATTATATGCCAAGTTCTCGAAATGCGAGTTTTGGTTAAGGGAAGTTCAGTTCTTAGGACATGTGGTGAGTAGCAAAGGAGTTTTAGTTGACCCCGCCAAGATAGAGGCGGTGTCCAACTGGAAAAGACCAACTACCCCAACAGAGGTTATGAGCTTTATGGGTTTAGCAGGATATTACCGAAGATTCGTGCAAGACTTTGCTAAGATAGCCGGTCCACTGACTAGACTTACCCAGAAGTTAGAAAAGTTTGTATGGACAGAGAAATGTGAGGAAAGCTTTCAGGAACTGAAAAGGAGGCTGGTGTCAACACCAGTGCTCGCTCTTCCCGATGGAAAGGGAGAGTTCGTGATATACAGTGACACATCGCTTAAAGGATTAGGATATGTGCTTATGCAGCACGGCAAAGTTATAGCGTATGCCTCTCGGCAATTGAAGGAGTATGAGAGCAGATACCTGACACATGATCTAGAATTAGTAGCCATAGTGTTTGCCCTGAAGATTTGGAGACACTACCTATACAGTGAGACGTGCGAGATTTACACAGACCATAAGTGCCTCAAATATATTTTTACTCAGAAGGAACTGAACATGAGACAGAGGAGATGGTTAGAGTTGATTAAGGACTTCGACTGTGAAATTTTGTATCACCCGGGTAAAGCCAATGTGGTGGCTGACGCCCTTAGTAGGAAGGAAAGACTCAAAATGATAATGAGATATAAGGAATTGATTAAAGAATTTGAGAAGATGGAAATTGACGTGAGGACGACCGGTAAATGAACAGAAGGATTATTTGAGATTAAGATACGAGTATGTCAGGAAAAGAAGATGAGTGAAAAAAGAGGAACATTGACCGGTAAGGAAGTGAGATGCGAGAAGAACGAGAAAGGGATCATGAGGTATGCGTCTCAAATTTAGATTCCAAATGTGCAAGAGTTAAAGGACGAGCTGATGCATGAAGGGCACAGCTCTAGATATTCAATCCACCCAGGAAGTACGAAGATGTACCGTGACCTTAAGGAATATTATTGGTGGCCTAACATGAAGAGAGAAATAGCAGAGTGGGTCAGCAAGTGCTTGACATGCCAGAGAGTGAAGGCTGAATATCAGTGACCTAGTGGACTATTATGGCCCCTGGAAATTCCAGAATGAAAATGGGAGCATATAGCCATGGATTTTGTGACAGGCCTACCAAGGACAAAGACCAATCACGACGCCATATGGGTTATAATAGATAGATTGATCATGTCCGCACACTTCCTACCAATCAACGAAAGGTACACCGTAGATAAGCTGGTAGATATTTACTTGAAGGATATTGTAGTGAGACACGGTGTTCCAGTTGCCATAGTGTCAGATCGAGACCCGAGGTTTATTTCCCGATTTTGGAGAAGCTTCCAGGAATGTGTAGGCACCAGACTAAACATGAGTACCTCTTATCACCCCCAGAATGATGGACAGAGCGAAAGGACTATTCACACCCTAGAAGATATGCTACGAGTGTGTGCCATCGACTTTAAAGGAAATTGGAATGATCACTTACCCCTGATCAAATTTGCTTACAATAATAGCTATCACGCTAGCATAGGAATGCCTTCGTATGAAGCTCTTTATGGAAGGAGATGTCGCTCTCCCCTATATTGGGATGAAGTTGGAGAACACAAGATAATAGGACCGGAGTTAGTCCAACAGACCAGGGAAATGGGGGGACTCATCAGGAAAAGACTGGTAGAGCCTCAGGACAGACAAAAGAAGTACGCCGACCAGACCAGGAAGGATAGGGAATATGAAGTAGGAGATTCAGTGCTATTGAAGGTATCTCCGTGGAAAGGAGTGATGAGATTTGGGAAGAAAGGGAAGCTGTGTCCCAGATTCATAGGACCCTTTAAAATTTTGAGGAGAATAGGACCTCTAGCTTACGAGCTCGCCTTGCCTCCTAATCTGCAACAAGTGCACAACGTGTTCCATGTTTCCATTTTAAGGAAGTACCATGTAGATGCACGACACGTAATAGAATACAAGCAGGTAGATTTACAATAAGACCTGACCTACATCGAGCAGCCAGTAAGGATAATGGACCAAAAAGAACAAGTGTTGAGGAACAAGACTGTGAAGCTGGTTAGAATCTTGTGGAGGAATCAAAATGTCGAGGAGTCAACTTGGGAACTTGAAGACGCAATGAGGAATAGATATCCCCACTTATTTTCTAATTGATTTCGGGACGGAATCCTTGTTAGAGGGGAAGACTGTAATAACTCAAATTTTTGAGACCTTGTAAAACGTTTAATGAATAGTAACCCTGACGGACGGGGAAAACTTTTTAGCCCACACTATGTAGTGCATGAGAAAATGAGTTTCGGAGTTAATATTATGATTATACGTACCAAATGAGTGTATGTAAACGCTATTAGTTTTCGAAGAAAACGAACTTTGAAAAACGACCATATTTACGAATCATCAAGGATTACGGGAATCACAATATAATTACGAATTTAAAACCCTACGTATTTATATCCAAGTATGATAATTCAAAACATAAGGAATATATATGAGTGGAATTATATCGTGAATCATTTACGAGGAAGTATTACGAAAACGTTTAAGCGAACGAGCGAACGCGTAAATGATTAAATAAACGTAACGCACTAACTAACCATGGTAGAAAATTAACCATAGTTACTTTATCAAATAGTGAGCTAAGGTGTAGGATGATCAACCAAGGCTATCAAATAGTAAGCTAAAGAGCTAAACAAGTGGCTTAGCTTGTAATCTACCAATGCTAGCTAGATTTGTCTCCAAGATTAGAAACAACGATCAAATCATAGGATAGATACTAAGGAATAACAATCAAATAAAAATATATCACAAGCCTCATTTCCAAGAAGCAACCAAGGAAGCATCACCAAAAACTCTCTATTTCTCTCTCAACCTTCTCCATTCGGCCCTTCACCCTAAAACAAAGAAATCAAAATCAAAACTTCAAGCTCTAGCCATGGATAAATCCTCCCATTAATTCTCAAGCTTCCTACCAACCAAACTAAGTTAAGATAAATCTTTGAGCTCTTTTTATCAAGGTTTGATGGGTGAAATAAAATCAAGAAAGTTGATAAGGAATAGTGTGAATAGTAACTCTTCTTTAGTTTCTTGATTTTAATGGTTGTTTTAGGTTCCAAAAACTATACTAAGCACTCCCAAGACTTCACCATCATCAAGAACACATCTCAAGCTCTCAAGAAAGGTATTAATCTTTGACCCTACCTTATTTAAGATCTAAGTTCAAGATCCTTTTAGTATATAGTCGTAAACCTAGTTTTGGTGGGAGTATTGTTGTAATCTTGATGTTTAGCTAAGTAGATTTAAGGTTGATTGTTGTTTCCTCAAGAACATGATGTTCTTAGGAGGAGTTATTTTGGTGATGATGATATGTTGATTGTTGGTGGTAGTATAAAAATTTAAGGCATAAACGAAACTCTGATCGTAACCGTAATCTCGTTAAAACGAACATAACATAACTTTAAGTTTCTGCAGAAAGTCCCGAAGATGAAAACTATAGTTTCTTGAAAAATGACCCTTGATTATGATAGACAATGTTATAAGGATCGTTTAGGCACTTTAATCGCTTGATTCCTATTTACCCATCAAAAGTTATGGTCGTTTTACTAAAAGTTATTTACACGAAAAAAACTGCAACGAATTACCAACTTTGAAAATATAAAGTATCGACTTAAGAATATTCATAAAACATGAAATTTTTAAAGATAGTATTATATTGAGTTTCCTTACTGACATAAAAATTTTAAGTGAAATTAATGATTTTTCAATTTTATAAAAATATCGGAGCCGAGACCGCGCGATCATAAACCGTAGAATCCATAAGCGGGGCCGATGACGAAAATGAAGATGCACTTAAGATATTTTGAAAAAGGAAGCGACAATGATGTGGATGTTAGGTCACACATACTGTAGAAGGGGGTTGAATACAGTGTTTAGCACAATCAAATCGAATATAAGAACTCAAGTAACAGAAAATAGATTTTATTCAACACAATAAACTCTGTTACAATATGGAACTGTCCTCTCTCAGTGATGAACAAATTATCACGAGAGCTGCTACAGTTACAAAGAATAATAACTTCGATAATCGTAACACTTATAGTATAAACTCTATGCATGTGTTTAAATACTACACAGTTACAAGATAATCTTCTAATTGATATGGAATATAATTCTACTTCCTAAAATATATCAACTAGTTATCTTTTCTTCTAAGTATTCTATTCTTCATAGAATTCCTTCTTCATGCACAATTCTTTCTGTCTTAGTCTCAATCTTCTTTCCTTTCAATCAGCCACATGCCTTATCTGAAAGTCATCCTAAGTCCTGATATTATCTCCTGATAAATATCTTCTGATCACTTAAGTTCTGATAACTTAAGTTCCGATATCTTAAGTTCTATCTTCAGTATAAGTGCTGATTTCCAGTTAAGTATTGATTTGTCCTGTTAGGTAAGATCTGAAAACTAAACACAAATCATATTACACATGACATTATCAAATATATCTAACAATCTCCCCCAACTTGTAAATTAGCATAATATACAAGTTCAACAGATATTTGATGATGTCAAAAACATTAAGTACAAATGCATGAGAATTTGACTAGATACTACAACTTACATTCCTTTCAGCTTTACCATCTTTAACTTCTGATAACAGCTTCAGTCTGTATATACTTCAGAATTTAAGCAGTTGTAGATCTTTGTCACTTTCAATTTCTGATCTCTTTGATATCAGGAGTTGTCCTGAGATAGTTCTTCAACAAACATCTCTCAGCATATTCAAGTTCATTAACCATCCTCCTTTTAACATTTATCAATTCAGCTGTATCTTCTCCAGTTTGAAAAATAGCTTCTCTGAGGTCATTTATCTTAGCTTTTCTTATCTCTTGATCTAGTCTTATCAGATACGCCTTGTCAGACTCTAGATTGAATTCCACAGCCTTATAACCCAGAAAAGTAGTTATAATCCTAGCAGAGTTAGGCTTCATATCGACAATATCACCTTTGTGATCTCTGTACTTGGGACAATATGTGTTGTCAGACTTTACAGAATAAAGCTTCTTCTGTCTTTGAATTTGAGACTTTAAATACCCTACAACACTATCTGTTAATCTGTCTTTCACTGGAAGTAGGAATAGAACATGTTCCAGTTCTTCAAAATACTTCAGTGGTATAGCATTCTACTTAATCTGGTATACCCTTCCATCTGTCATAAAATATAACAAGATATGTTCTTTCAAGAAGGTATGGTAAACCATTTATACAGATTCAAGTCGATTCAATCTTTCAGTAGTTGCTCCAACACATGGTTCACTTACGGAAGTTGGATCATTGGTCGTGTTATATACTCTTCTTTCATCAGAACTACCCAACCCAGATTTATCTCTTGCTTCCTTTCTTGTAACAACTCTTGCTTCAAAACCACTTGTTGCAGTCTTCAAAGGTTGAGCCCGTTTAGCTCTGGTGAATCCTGGTAGGAATATCTTTGAAGGTTTAACATGAGCAATGTCAGAGGTTTCCTTTTCCTTTTCTTCTGATATCAAGCCAACTTGAGCTATGTTATCAGAACTTACTATATCTTGACTCTGAACAAATGAGCCATGTCAGAGGTTGTTTGAAAAATCTTCATATGCATCAGAGTAAGATTAGCATCTTCTTCATCATCAGTTATTTCTTCATCCATGACTGGCATATAAACCTTTACAGGTTCATCAACTTTTTCTTTGCCCTTGGACCTTGGATCAATTTCAATTTGTGATTTGGCCTTGCTTGCCTCAGAACTTGTTCTTTCCTTTATCACAATACCCTTAGGCTTCGAAAATTTCTTTTCAACAACAGAAGCTTTAGATTTTATCTTGACACCTTCTGCTTTGAGTCTAGCTTTTTCTTCCTTTAGACTCTCAAAGTCCATTCCTGGATTTTCTTTAAGAAATAACTGTTTTGAAATTCTTCATCAAGTTCCAGATGTTCACCAGAACTTATCATTTTATCAGTATCAAAACTTATTCTTCTCCCAGTATCAGAACTTGTTCCTTGACTTGTAATTCTAGCTTTACTTGATGAAAATCCTTTGCCTTGACCTTGACCTCTACCCTTATCAGAGTTTCCCTGGTCTCCATTTCCATCATCCTTTCCTTTCAATGTCTGAATAGATTTGCATTTGGACTTAATCACTTTCTCCCCCTTTTTGGCATCAGCAGGTAAAAAAAGAGAGACAAGCAATTACACTGAGGATTGGATCTCATTGAGTTGACTTTGGTGAGAAGCTTGATTCTTCAGAATTTCTTCAATTTGAGTTTGTTGGTTCTCCTGAATTTTCTCAATGTAGGCAATTCTGTCAAAGGCTGGGTTGAAAAATCTGTTCTTTTCATGTTTTGCATTCATATCTTGCTGGATCAGAGCTTCCTGAATTTTGTTCACCTTGTCATGAGTTATTGAGTGTTGACCTTTAAGGTGCCTTGTACTCAATGCAGTAACTCTCAGCCGTGTCTTGAAATAATCATTTAACAGCATTTCATCAGCTTTTGCAAGATGCTCAGCAAGAATCTTTTCAGAAGGAATAAAACTAAATGAGTTCCATTCTTTAGTCCACTCCTTTCATCTAGGAGTTTCACTCCAAGGTACTGGTGCTTCCCCTGTAACAAACTTCTTGACTAAATCAGCTTTATGAACAGTTTGTTGAGGTGCATATCCTGATGGACTAGTTGCATCAGCATCTAAATTGGCAGCAGCTTCACCAGTAATTTCTTCATTAGCAGCATCAGAACTTGTAGATCCTGCAGTATCAGCATCCTCTGATAAAATAGCAGTATGTGAGGCTATAGAGGCTTCAACATTATCCTCTAAATTCTGATCTGCGGCCAGGTTCTGATCAACATCCAAAATTGATGTTGTTGGTGGAGTGAGTTGAATTGGTGGAGCTTCCAAGTACAAAACCTCAGGCACAGTTAAGTTATGAATATCAATTTCAGCACTTGTACCTGGTTCTTCAGTATGTACTGGATCAACTATAAGTGACATAGGAGGTGTATGTATTTTAGCTTGAGCAGTTTCATGTTGTGCAGAACGAAGTGATTCAATAACAATTGGTTCTGTTGAGATCAGAGATTCCTGATCCCCTTAGCTGCTTCCACTACATCCTCTGAATCTGACTCAACTATGTCCATATGAGCTCTCTGTTTCTTTAATTTCCTCAAAGGTGGAGACACTGTAGGAGCTTTATCATCAGAATTTAACTTTCTAAGCCTTTTGAGGGGCCTAGAACTCCCAGTTACAGTATCTTTCTGAGAAGAAACCTTCTCAGCTTCTACAACAACAGGTTCTGATATCGGAACCTGTTCCTCAGTTGTTTTCTCAAATCAACAGAATTTAATCAAAACATTCATCACAAAATAAAATTAAAAGTCGATGAAGTAAAGATTAATAAACTGCAATTAAACATGCACAGTCACATAATTTGAGAAACAAAGAACAAATCTTGCAATTAAAGAAAATTTCATTGATATATCAGATAATTACATTCGATGAAATTTATCAATTACATGCAATAATTAGAAGATAGTTCTATTCTACGATTCCTAACATCAACAGCCTTAGTCCTAAGCTAAGAAGCCTGACAAATCTGACGGTGAAGAGAAACGGATGGATAACAATTAATTCTTCTTCCTACTTTCAACAAAGAGAACAATAAGACGAATGATTTGCTCCTGCTGTTTAAGAATACGAAGATGAGCTTCTCTTTGGAAAGATAAAAGATCATTTTTAATGTTATCTGGAAGTTGAATCCAGATGACAAATGGAATGTTGTTGATAGGATATGGAGTCGGAATTCTATTTCGAAAAATGTGCACAGTTGCGGTGCCATAAGAGTAAAACCAACTAAAATGTGTCATTATTTGAGAGAAATGAACAGATGTGGTTTTACTGAAGAATGATCAGTCATTTAAATAGGCAATGGAATACTAAGGGACACGAGGACTGGTTAAAAATTACAAGTAAAAATAATGACCCCTCGACTCCCTAAACTGATGTGTAATAATAACAGTCAGTAAAAGGTCTACAGCCAGAGTTAATGGGCACGGGATATGATAATTATTAATGTGCGCATGCAGGTTTTCAGGCATACACGCTAACCACTAACCCATAATGATTATGACTGTTTTATCTCACATTAACCAATATTCTGTAAAAATATTATCGTCCAGGTAATGACCAAAAATAAACCAGGTAAATAAATACTGCCACGTAAGCATCAAAACTTGATTATTATCAGGATTTAAAAGTCATCAGAATATGGTTACTTAACTCGAAAAGTGAATGCGTATTCCTGTAATTCTTCACACAAATACTGATATGGTTTCATCAG
This sequence comes from Apium graveolens, assembly GCF_009905375.1. Classification (NCBI taxonomy): domain Eukaryota; kingdom Viridiplantae; phylum Streptophyta; class Magnoliopsida; order Apiales; family Apiaceae; genus Apium; species Apium graveolens. The sequence goes on along the minus strand of NC_133654.1, from coordinate 147,497,191 downwards.
AACTTAATTATCAGAACTTCCATCAGAACTTGTCCTCAGAATTTATGCAATCTGACACATAGACTATTCATCTAAAATAACATTGATCACCACAGTAATTTTCATCATTCATATGGAGTGTAAGTGTGTGCATTAATCTAAATATCAGACAAAGAGTAAAGTCTGATTCACTTCAGTACATCTTAGAAATAAGGCATAACTAAGAACTTTACTCAAAATCTGTCATTATTCTGAAGCCTACTATTGAATGAGTTCATGCATGAGTCCACCTCAACTGTTTTGTGCTCATTTTATGCATCTTTTGAAATTCTATTTTACAGTGGCTTCTCAGTGTAAGTGAGTCACGACAGCTTATCAGAATTTATGTTATTATCAGAGTATTTCTCCAGTAATCATAGAGTGTGAAAAGTCACCAAGAAAATTTTATTTTGCTTTTCTAATGCATATTACTTAATACCAGCAATGCACTTGGGTCTTCCCTTCCATATTTTTACTCTAGATCTCAAATGAGTACCTGATTTTTTATTTCTTTTCTTTTTCTTTTGATAAGTGAGGCTTATCAGCACTTAGTACATCCACCGGATTTACTAACATCAGAACTTAATAGATAAGAAGCACTATTCTAGTTTTTGACTCAGTAATAAGATACACAAAGTAAAATTATCTAAGCTCAATATCAGAATTTGCTTGTGTGAAAACGATTTCCATATAAACAATTACTTCAAACATGGGATCTTTAGTATATTAAAGATTACTAGGTAAGTATCTAGCATAGTTATCCTCATTGGATTGAATAGTCACAGAAACATTCATATCACTATCAGAGTTTAGAAATTCACATCAGACAACAATCAACACTTAAGTAATTTTCAATTTAAGCGCAGAATATACAAAGATAGTAATATCTGTAAATACTGATCATAAAGTCTGATGTATCAGAACATAAACTAAGCAGATTTAGAGAAAGAAACTGAAACCATTCCAAGTTCATATACCAATCTTGTAAAAGTAGCTTCACACAATGGTTTTGTGAAGATATCTGCTAGTTGTTGATCTGTGGGAACAAAATGCAATTCCACTGTACCTTCAACCACATGTTCCCTTATGAAGTGGTACCTAATGTTGATGTGCTTTATCATTGAGTGTTGAACTGGATTACCTGTCATAGCAATAGCACTTTGATTATCACAGTAAATAGGGATTTTAGAAAATTCTAACCCATAATCCAGTAACTGATTCTTCATCCAAAGAATCTGTGCACAACAGCTTCCTACAGCAATGTATTCTGCTTCTGCAGTTGATGTGGAAATTGACTTTTGTTTCTTGCTAAACCAAGAAACCAATCTGCCTCCAAGAAATTGGCAGCTTGCACTTGTACTTTTCCAGTCAATTTTGCATCCTGCAAAATCTGCATCTGAGTAACCTATTAGCTTAAAGTCTGATTCTCTAGGATACCACAATCCCAGATCAGCTGTACCCTTAAGGTACTTGAAAATTCTTTTCACAGCTGTTAAGTGAGGTTCTCTTGGATCTGCTTGAAATCTTGCACAAAGACAGGTAGCATACATGATATCAGGTCTACTTGCAGTTAGATAGAGTAGTGAGCCAATCATACCTCTGTAATTAGTAATATCTACTGATTTACCAGTATCTTTATCTAATTTTATTGCAGTGGCCATAGGAGTGGATGCACTTGAACAATCTTGCATTCCAAATTTCTTCAACAAATTTCTGGTGTACTTAGATTGGCAAATAAAAGTTCCTTCTTCATTCTGCTTGACTTGAAGGCCCAGAAAATAGTTAAGTTCTACCATCATACTCATTTGATATCTTGACTGCATCAGCTTGGCAAACTTCTTACAACGTCTATCATTTGTAGAACCAAAAATGATATCATCAACATATATTTGCACCAAAGGTAAGTCCTTTACATGGTTGAGGTAGAACAATATTTTATCAATAGTCCCTCTGTTAAATCCACTTTCCAGAAGAAACTGAGCTAATGTCTCATACCATGCTCTTGGAGCTTGCGTAAGGCCATAAAGTGTTTTATCAAGCCTAAAGACATGATTAGGAAATTTGGGATCTACAAAGCCTAGAGGTTGTTCAACATATACTTCCTCTCCCAATTCTCCATTAAGAAAAGCACTTTTCACATCCATTTGAAAGACTTTAAACTTCTTGTGAGCAGCATAAGCCAAAAATATCCTTATGGCTTCCAATATAGCAACTGGTACAAATGTTTCATCATAATCAATTCCCTCCTGTTGATAGTATCCTTTTGCAACCAGCCTTGCTTTGTTCCTTGTAATTATGCCATCACTGTCAGTTTTTTTTCTAAACACCTATTTTGTACTAACAACTAATCTGTTCCTTGGTCTTGTCACTAGGGTCTAGACTTTATTTCTTTCAAATTCAGTTAACTCTTCCTGCATTGTTTGCACTCAATCAGCATCTTGAAGAGCTTCTTCCACTTTCTTTGGTTCAGTCTGAGAAAGAAAAGAATGATAAAGACATTCATTTGATGTAGTTGTTCTAGTTCTGACACCTGCATCAGGATTTCCAATAATTAAGTATGGTGTATGTGCTTTAGTCCACTTCCTTGCAGATGGAAGGTTTTCTCTAGAACTGGATACTCCCCCATGATCCATGTTGTCTCCATCAACATTTTTTGATGCTCCCCCTGAAATTATGCTCTCTGATTTGGATCCTTCATTATTTGAGTTTCCAGATATATCGGAACATGAGTTTCCAGAATTATCAGAACTTGGCCCATCAGAACTTGAAGAGCCTGTTGTAGGTTCTGATGCTTCTTGAGATGTGGTTGGATCTTCAGTATGCTCCCCATACACAGGTGCATTTTCCTTAGGCGTAGTCACCACAGTTTCAATAACATCAGAGTTTAATCCATCAGAGTTTGTAGTATCAGGATTTAGATTGTCAGGATTTACAGAATCGGAATTTAAAACTTCGTTTTCGAATCTCAGCTGATCATGATCATTGAAATCTTCAAGTCCAGTAATCTTCTTATCATCAAAAGAGACGTTGATAGATTCCATGACAAATATTGTTCTTAAATTATAGACTCTGAAGGCTTTTGTAGAAAGTGGATATCCAACAAAAATTCCTTCATCAGCTTTTAGATCAAATTTAGATAGCTGTTAGGGATGAGTCTTAAGAACAAAACACTTGCATCCAAATACATGAAAATACTTCAGATTTGGCTTCTTTTTCTTCACCATCTCATATGGTGTTTTTCCATGCTTGTTGATAAGTGTTGAATTCTGAGTAAAACAAGCAGTTTGCACAGCTTCAGCCCAAAAGTAGGTTGGCAACTTTGCTTCATCAAGCATAGTTCGTGCAGCTTCAATAAGAGTTCTATTCTATCTTTCAACAACTCCATTTTGCTGTGGAGTTCCAGGAGCAGAAAATTCCTGCTTTATCCAATGGTCTTTGCAGAACTCTTCCATGATCAAATTCTTGAACTCAGTGTCATTATCACTTCTTATGATCTTCACAGAATCTTTGACCAATTTATCCAGTTGCTTGACATGATCAATCAAGATAGATGCAGTTTCACTTTTTATGTGCAAGAAATACACTCATGTGCATCTGGTGAACTCATCCACTATGACCATATCATATTTCTTCTTTGCAATAGACATGGCATTCATTGGACCAAATAGATCAATATGTAGTAGGTGATAAGGCTCAAGAATTGATGATTCAGTCTTGCTCTTGAATGAATATTTTCTTTGTTTTGCCTTCTGACATGAATCACAAAGGCCATCAGGAGCAAATACTGATTTTGGCAGTCCCCTCACAAGATCTTTCTTGACTAGTTCATTTATATTATTAAAATTTAAATGAGAGAGTTTCTTGTGCCAATCCCAGCTTTCTTCAATTGATGCTCTACTCAACAGACAGATTGCAGAACCATCAGTACTTGTTGAAAGCTTGGCTTCATAAATGTTACCATGCATGTATCCTTTCAGAACAACTTTGCCTGTAGATTTGCTTACAACTACACAATGTTCTTCAAAGAAATCCACATGATAACCTCTGTCACAGATTTGACTCATACTCAGCAGATTGTGTTTAAGTCCTGAGACCAGAGCTACTTTTTCAATGATGACATTCCCAAGATTGATATTGCCATATCCCAGAGCTTTTCCAATGTTGCCATCTCCATAAGAAACACCTGGGCCAGCTTTCTCCGCATAGTCTGATAGCAGGGCTTTATTTCCAGTCATATGTCCTGAACATCCATTGTCCAGAACTAGGATGTTCTTCCTGTTGCCCTGCAATCACAAAGACCACTAATGATTAGTTTTAAGGACCCAGACTTGCTTGGATCCTTTGGCCTTTTTAAGTTTGTTAACATTTGCAACGGATTTAGCATCAGATTTTATGTTAACAGTTTTCTTATCAGAATTTGCAATATCAGACTTTGCATCAGAACTTATACTAGAAGGAATAATGCTAACTTTCTTTACAGAAGGTTTTATTTGATAATAATCATAGTACAAACTATGATATTCCTTACAAGTATAAATGGAATGCCATAAACTACCACAATGAAAACAAGGATTTTGTGGCTTATATCTAACAGACTGACTCTTAACTCCTGATTTTGAAGGTAAGGAGTTTATATTCTTATTCTTCTTGCAAAAAGAAACCAGATGGTTAGAATTTCCACAGTTATGACATATTTTTCTAGGAGCATTAGGAACAGGCTTATAATTGTTACTTTTGTTCACACCTTCCTTTCCATTCCTATTTTTCTTAGGTGGCTTTACCTTGTTTACATTCTTAACATCTTTTAGCTTATGCTTAAGCTGCTTCTTAGTCATTAAGCCTATGTTAACTTCAGTTGGCTTATCCTGTTTAGGTTTCTCAGAAGTTACTTTCTCCTTAACTTCTGATTTATCAATATCATACTTTGCAGTTACAAACTTAACAGGATTTACCTTCGGTTTTTGTTTAACAACTATAGGCTCAGTTTCTACAGTTCCCTTACTGTTCTTATCATCTCCATAACCTAAGCCCTTTTTCCAATTTCCACTACTAAGAATATCCTGAGTTGTTTTACCAGAGTTAGTCCAAGTCCTGATAATCTCTCTTTCCTTTTCTAACTTAGTTTTTAAAGATTCATTCATTTTTAACACTTCATCCCTAACATAAAAGGCATCATCTCTATCTTTCTGAGTTTGATGGAACATGACTAACTCTTTTTCTAAATAATCATTCCTTTTTTTATAAGCAAGATTTTCAGAAGTTAATCTTTCACATGTTAAAGTTTGATCTTTATAATTAATGAACATGGTTTTAAGATATCTTCTCAACTCAGTAATATCATCAGTATGAAAGGCATAAATAGTTTGAGGTACCTTTAAGTCAGCAGTATCAGAACTGCTATCAGCATTTGCCATCAAGGCATAATTTTCCTCATCCTCAGAATCTGAAGCATCTGACCAGCTTTTCTTCTTTGTGACAAGAGCCTTCCCTTTGTCACTTTTCCCTTTTCTGCTATCTGGAGATATGTGGCCTTTCTCACCACAGTTGTAGCATTTAACATTTGAGTAATCTCCTCTGTCAGACTTTCCTCCTTTGCCTTCAGATTTTCTGAAACCTTTCTCATCAGAACTTGCACCTTTCCTGGAAAACTTCTTTCATCTCCTGAATTTTCTGTATGCAATCTTTGTGATCCCTTTCACCATAAGAGCACACAACTTCATCATCTCCTCATCATGCTCCATCTTAGGTATACTTTTAGTTTCTGAGTCATCATCACTATCAGAACTTGATGACTCGGTATCAGACTTTGTGATGAGAGCCTTTTCCTTGCCTTTTCTTGAGGCAGCTACTTTGGGACTTTCCTCCTCAGCCACAAAGGCAACTGTTCTTGACTTTCTTCCATTCCTCTTGCTTCTTTGTTCCATCTCAAGTTTATGAGTCTTGAGCATCCCATAAATTTCATCAAGAGTTATTTCCTCAAGAGCATAGTTGTCTCTTATTATTGTGGCCTTCAAATCCCATCTATCAGGAAGAGCTAACAGGAACTTAAGATTTGAATCTTCAATACCATACTCTTTGTCAACTAGTGACAAATCATTCAAGAGTTTGACAAATCTGTCATATAAATCAGTTAATGACACATCAGGCTTTGAGTCAAAGCGCTCATACTCTTGAGTGAGTATCGTCTTCCTGTTCTTCTTGATTGCATCAGTTCCCTGACACCTTGCTTCCAAAGCATCCCATATCTCCTTTGCAGTCTTGCATTGAATTACCCTGTTTGACATGACATTATCAATGGCACTATGCAGCAAGTGTCTTACCTTTGCATCCTTTGCAATCGATGAGATATCTTCAGCAGTGTAATCACTTTTCTCCTTTGGTACAGACTTTGCTGGCTGACCTGCAACTTCCACAGAGAGTTTGGTAGGCATATGTGGTCCTTCATAAATCCTGTCGAGATATTCTGGATCTGTAGCTTCCAGAAACATAGCCATCTTCACTTTCCATATGGAATACTCAGAAGGTTTCAACATTGAAACTCTTATAGTCTCATATCGACTATGAGTTATGGTTTTTGGAGGTTCTTCAGTTTTGGTGGGCTTGGTTGGAGTTTCTTCTTCAAACATGATTGTTTTTGGATCTTAAACTGTTTGTGTGTTAACAAATCGCTCTGATACCACTTATTAGGTCACACACACTGTAGAAGGGGGTTGAATACAGTGTTTAGCACAATCAAATCGAATATAAGAACTCAAGTAACAGAAAACAGATTTTATTCAACACAATAAACTCTGTTATAATATGGAACTGTCCTCTCTCAGTGATGAACAAATTATCACGAGAGCTGCTAGAGTTACAAAGAATAATAACTTCGATAATCGTAACACTTATAGTGTAAACTCTATGCCTGTGTTTATATACTACACAGTTACAAGATAATCTTCTAATTGATATGAAATATAATTCTGCTTCCTAAAATATATCTGTTAGGAATATGTGTATTAGTTTGATGATAAGTTAAACAAAACACTTAAGTATAAATCTAGTATTTGTAGCCTCAACGGATAAGACCATCTTGGCTATCCGTTGAAGGAGTAGCTTTACTTAGAAATAAGTTTAGTATTGTAGCACATTTCATTCTCTGGATTCAAGTTGTAACTCTTAGATGTTGTAGGAAATTATAAGTCATGTTGACTACTAGTGGATATGCAAATAGGAGGGCTAATTGTAAATATTTCATGCCTTGTAATTTTGTATAAGTGAAGAAGTATCAACTGATATTGAAGACCTTCAACGGATAAGAAGCAAAGCTTCAACGGATGTCTCTAAAGCTTCAACGGATAATATCCATCAACGGATAAGTGCTTCAATGGATAAGATTTCAACTGCTAATGCATCAACGGATAAAGCTTCAATGGATAAAGCCTCAACGGATAAAGCATCAACGGATGAAAGCTTCAACGGATGCTTAGTTCAATAGCAGTTGATAGTGACAATTCATAAGCTGACAGAGGCACATGGGTTGACAGAGACAAACTGGAATGTGGCAGCCTCTAGGAGGAATCAAGAAAATGCAGCATTTCCATTCTGGTGCAAACAAGGGAGTATTCAAAGATCAACAGCTAAACCCAAATTGCATTGGATAGAGAAATGAAGAAGAAACATGTGAAGAGCCTCTTTAATTGTATTTTACAATTTTGTCTTCACTTGTAAACTTGGTGATATATATACCAAGTAGCAGCTAGTAATTAGGTGTGAATTTTCAAGAGCTGTTTAGAAAAATCCATAGAGAAAATCATCTAGTTTGTACTAGGAAGCAGCTGTGATTTAATTCTTTGAATCACAGATTTTCTGAAATAACACATCTCTGGTGGAACAACAAATCCAACAGAAAAGTTTTTAAGTTCTTTGTGTTCTTTACATTTGTGTTTGAATATATCTGTCTGTATCAGCTTCAAGCCATTCACACACATTTGCTCACTAAAACACTTAGCCTTAGAAACTACTCAAAACTTGAAAAAGTTTTGAGATTTACATTCAACCCCCCTTCTGTAAATCTCATTGTTAGTCCACTGGGAATAACAATTGGTATCAAAGCAAGCTCTTAACATACAAAGAGTTTAAAGATCTATTCTGCTAACATCATGAGTGCACAGAAGAATCCTCGTGCTGTCAACATGAGTAGGAAGGATATTGGTATAAAGATTCCAGTCCTTGAAAAAGATAATTATCATCACTGGAAAGTGAAGATGCATTTACATCTTCTTTCTCAAGATGAAAGCTACATTAACTGTATTGAAAATGGTCCTCACATCCCTCACAAAGTGGCCACAACTGCTACTGCAACAGTTGCTGTTGGACAGTCCATTCCCAAGCCAAAAGCAGAATGGACTATTGAAGACATGGAAGAAATCCGCAAGGACAAGAAAGCCATGAACATTTTGTTTAATGGCTTAGATCAAGATATGTTTGACAATGTCATCAATAGCCAAACTGCAAAGGAAGTTTGGGATACTGTACAAATCATCTGTGAAGGTACTGAGCAGGTTAGAGAGAACAAGATGCAGCTTCTTATTCAACAGTATGAATATTTTCACTTTAAAGAAGGAGAATCATTAAATGATACCTTCAAAAGATTTCAGAAACTGTTAAATGGATTGAAGTTGTATGGTAGAGTGTACCAAGTCAAGGACTCCAACTTCAAATTTCTAAGGTCTCTACCAAAGGAATGGAAGCCTATGACTGTCTCCCTAAGAAATTCTCAAGATTATAAGAACTTCACACTTGAAAGATTATATGGAATTTTGAAGACTTATAAACTTGAAATGGAGCAGGATGAGCTGCTGGAAAAGGGAAAGAGAAAAGGAGGAACAGTTGCACTCGTAGCTGACAGTGAGAAGATTTAAGCCAGGAATGAGGAGAAGACAATGCCAAGTCTCAAAATTGGCACAAGAAAATCAGAATCAAGCAAGGGTAAAGAGCAAGTAGCTGAGGATGAAGACAATTCCAGTCAGGATGACTCTGATGATATTGATGAACATCTGGCTTTTCTGTCCAGGAGGTTTGCAAAGATGAAGTTCAGGAAAAATACAAAATTCACTAAGCCAAACAAAAACATTGTGGAAAAATCCAAGTTCAAATGTTATAACTGTGGCATTAGTGGACACTTTGCAAGTGAGTGTAGGAAGCCAACCTCTGACAAGAAGAAATTTGAGCAAGTTGATTACAAAAAGAAGTATTTTGATTTGCCCAAACAAAAGGAAAGAGCTTTTCTCACTCAAGATGATTGGGCAGCAGATGGAGTAAATGAAGATGATGATATGGAATATGTCAACCTAGCCCTGATGGCTAATTCTTATGAAAATGAAACTAGTTCATCAAGCAACCAGGTAATTACTACTGATCTCTCTCAGCTTTCTAAAAATAAATGCAATGAAGCCATAAATGATATGTCCAATGAATTATATCATTTGCGTGTTTCCCTTAAATCACTAGCTAAAGAAAACACTAGGATCAAAGAGAATAATGTGTTTTTAAGTGATAGAAATGCTGTGTTAGAGGATCAGGTAATTGAGCTTGAAAAGATTAAACTTAAATGCTTGACTGTTGAGAGTGAACTAGAAGAAGCTGTTAAGAAAGTAGAAATTCTTTCTAAACAGTTAGAAAGTGAGCAAGAGGTAATCAAGGCCTGGAAAACATCTAGGGATGTTAGTGTTCAGATTGCTAAGGTTCAGGGAATTGAATCATTCTGTGAGGATGCCTGGAAGAAAAACAAAAAGGAGTTATAATTAATTGATGGATTGTCAACGGATGTGGAATCAATGGATGATGAAAGTTATCCGTTGAAGGAAGAAAAAGAGCATCCGTTGAAGGCTCATATATTAAAACAGGCAAGTAATTTCAAAAATAAAAATCTCAATAAGAAGGATGGTTCAACTTTCAAGAACTTTGTCAAAGAAGGAGCTAGCAGATCCAAAGATGTCAGTAAGGTGAATATAGGACACATGACTTTAGATCAACTGAAAAATAGGCTTAAGTTGGTTGAGGATAAAAAGGAAACTAAAAGAAAATCTAAAAGAAATGGGAAGGTAGGGATTAATAAACATAACAATTACACACCTGATAGGTATGCTCCTAGAAAAAGCTGTGTGCATTGTAAAAGTGTTAATCATCTATCTGATAATTGCAAATCTGTCAAAAATGCTCCCATGCCTTCAAATCCCTCCATGCCTAACATGTCTATGTCACCTCTGCATGCTATGCCTGTTATGTCTCATCAGAATCCCCATGCACACTTTACAAACATGCCATATATTAATAATCCTTATTTTACTGCATTTAGTATGCCTCAAATGCCATACAATATGCCTATGTGGAATAATATGTTTGCATAATCTATGCCTTATCAAATTCAATCAAATGTGCTAAATGATTCTGTGACTAACCCTACACTTCAACCAACCACATCTGAGACCAAGGTTGACCCAAAGTTACCTAAGTCAAAAGATGCAGGAGGAATGAAGTCTAGGAAAAAGACTAACAAGGCTGGACCCAAGGAAACTTGGGTACCAAAATCAACTTGATTGATTTTGTTGTGTGCAGGGAAAAAGAAGGAATCTATAGTACTTGGACAGTGGCTGTTCAAGACACATGACAGGAGATTTCACCCTGCTCACAGAGTTTAAGGAGAGAGCTGGCCCTAGCATAACCTTTGGAGATGAAATCAAAGGATTCACTATGGGATATGGCTTGATTTCAAAAGAAAATGTCATCATTGATGAAATTGCATTGGTTGATGGTCTCAAACATAACTTATTGAGCATCAGTCAATTATGTGACAGAAGGAATACTGTTTCCTTCAATTCTGAAGCCTGTATTGTCACAAGTAAGAAGGACAATAAAGTGGTTCTAACTGGAGTTAGAAAAGGGAATGTGTATTTAGTTGACTTCAACTCTACAGATGCAGAATCTATTACTTGTCTTCTCAGCAAAGCAAGTTCAGTTGAAAGTTGGCTATGGCACAAGAAGCTGTCCCATTTGAATTTCAAGACAATGAATGATCTAGTCAAAAAGGACTTAGTTAGAGGAATGCCTCTAGTAGAATTCATAAGGGATGGACTGTATGATGCTTGTCAGAAAGGAAAGCAAAAGAAAGTATCATTCAGTAAGAAGCTTGAATCTGCAATTGATGAACCATTACAACTACTACACATGGATCTTTTTGGACCAGTCAATGTATTGTCAATTTCAAGGAAAAGATATTGCCTAGTGATTGTAGATGATTTCTCAAAGTTTTCATGGGTTTATTTTCTTGGATCAAAGGATGAAGCCAGTGAAATCATTATCAATCATATCAAGCAAGTCAACAATCATCCTGATTTCAAAGTAAGGAATATTAGGAGTGACAATGGAACTGAGTTCAAGAATTCAACCATGAAGTTGTTCTGTGAAGAAAATGGGATCATGCATGAGTTCTCAGCTCCAAGAACTCCACAACAAAATGGTGTGGTGGAAAGGAAGAACAGATCACTAATTGAAGCTGCAAGGACAATGCTTGAAAAGTCAAAACTCCCAACTTATTTTTGGGTTGAGGCTGTTAACTGTGCATGTTACACTCAGAATATTTCTCTAATTAATCAGGCAAAAGGCATGACTCCCTATCAATTATTCAAGAGAAGAAAACCAACTTTAAACTTTTTGCATGTCTTTGGTTGCAAATGCTACATCTTAAGGAATCAACCTGATCATAAAGGGAAGTTTGATGTAAAGGCTGATGAAGGAATATTTGTTGGTTATTCTACTGGAAAATCATATAGGGTCTACAATCTAAGAACCAACATTGTCATGGAATCTGTACATGTTATGTTTGATGATAAAAAGATTGATGGATTAACAGATGAGGGACATCATGAAGGACTCAAATTTGACAATATTGAGATATATTGTGATGATAGTGAAGATGAGAATGATGAAGAAGGCATCTCAAGAAGTATTCAAAATCTGCCTTTGGATAATGCACAGGATGCTGCATCCGTTGAAAGTCATAATTCAACTTCTGTTGAAAGAAGCAATACAGCATCCGTTGAAAGACAAAGTGCATCATCCGTTGAAGTTCACAATGAAGCATCCGTTGATAACAGTCTGTCAACGGATAATCAATTCACTTCATCAGTTGATAGAGCTCCCAATTCCTTTCAAAGGATCAGCAACTCAGGGGGAGTTTCAACCAATCAACATTCTATCTCACATCATGACAATACTGAGGCAACCTCATCTAGAGCTAATCTACCACCTCAAAGGAAATGGACCAAGAATCACCCTTTTGAACTGATCATTGGTGATGCTACATCTAAAGTGCAAACTGGAAGGGCTACTCAAGATGAATGTATGTATAGTAGGTTTCTATCACAGGAGGAACCTAAGAGAATAGAGGAAGCTCTATTGGATCCAGATTGGATTTTAGCAATGCAAGAGGAGCTAAACCAATTTGAGAGGAACAAAGTATGGAAGCTGGTACCTAAGCCAAAGAACAAGAGTTCTATTGACACAAAATGGGTATTCAGAAACAAGATGGATGAAAATGGCATTGTCATAAGGAATAAAGCCAGATTGGTTGCTAAAGGCTATTCTCAACAAGAGGGAATAGATTTTGATGAGACATTTGCTCCAGTTGCCAGACTTGAAGCCATCAAAATCTTTCTAGCCTATGCAGCCCATGCCAATTTCAAAGTCTATCAAATGGATGTCAAGAGTGCATTTTTAAATGGGGAATTGGAGGAAGAAGTTTATGTAAGCCAACCTCCAGGATTTGAAGATCCAAACTTTCCAGACTATGTGTATTATCTGTTGAAAGCACTCTATGGACTAAAGCAAGAACCTAGAGCCTAGTATGAGACTTTGTCAAAATTTCTTCTAGATAATCACTTCACAAGAGGTACTGTTGACAAAACTCTTTTCTTTAGAAATGTTAATGGCTCTAAAATACTTTTTCAAATTTATGTAGATGATATTATATTTGGATCTACAGATGATAAGCTTTGTAAAAAGTTTGCTAAGTTAATGCAAAGTAAATATGAAATGAGCATGATGGAAGAGCTAACTTATTTTCTTGGTTTACAAGTTAAACAAGTTAGTGGTGGAATTTTCATTAGTCAAACTAAATACATTTATGATCTTTTAAAGAAGTTTGACTTAATGGACTGTTCACCTGCAAAAACTCCCATGGCCACTGCCACCAAGCTTGAACTAAACAAGGCTGAAAAGTATGTGGACATTTCAAGTTATAGAGGCATGGTTGGCTCACTTTTATATTTAACTACTAGTAGACCTGATATAATGTTTTCTACATGTCTCTGTGCTAGATTTCAAGCTGACCCTAAAGAATCTCACTCAGTGGCTAGTAAAAGAATCTTCAGATATCTCAAAGGGACTCCAAATCTAGGAATTTGGTACCCTAGAGAGTCTGGTTTTGATCTAATTGGCTACTCAGATGCAGATTATGCAGGCTGCAAAATAGACAGGAAAAGCACAACTGGCACCTGTCAATTTCTAGGGAACAAGCTTGTGTCATGGTTCAGCAAGAAGCAAAATTTTGTTTCTACATCAACAGCTGAAGCTGAGTACATTGCTGCTGGTAGTTGCTGTGCACAGATGCTATGGATGAGGAATCGACTATTTGACTATGGACTAAATGTTGACAAAATTCCTATATTCTGTGACAACACAAGTGCCATTGCCATTACTGAAAATCCAATGCAGCACTCAAGAGCCAAGCACATTGACATCAAGTACCACTTCATTAGGGAGCGTGTGATGAAAGGTACAGTGGAACATCATTTTGTTCCAAGTGAAAAGCAGATTGCAGACATATTTACTAAGCCACTTGATGAATCAACATTCACAAGATTAGTAAGTGAGCTAGGTATGCTTAATTATTCATAAATTTATGTCCTTTTTATAATCTGCCCTGAAGCCTGAAATGAATTTGCTGCAAGAACAAAGTTGGCTTTAAGTAAAAATTATTCTATCAATGGATATTCCCTATCCGTTGAAAGCCAAAATTGTTCTATCAACGGATGTTCATTATCCGTTGAAAGACAAATACATTTCTGGTAATTTTATCCCTCAATGGATAAAATAGTGTTGATCATCAATGGATAACTATTTACCTTATCCGTTGAAGTGTCACATCAGTTACTTTAAGTGAGTCACAGCCGTTGATTCTTTTACTCAACCGTTGATACAGATATACACTGTTGTATATATTTGTATTAAAGGCAGTTTTCAGAATTTCTACAGTTTTCTTTATTCTTAAACGGCTGTAATTTATTTAAAAGTATCATTTAATCATTTTATTTATGTTTTAATTCAAGAAAGTATAAAAGCCCATTGATTTCTTATTTTCACTTTACGCTTTCTTGCAAGTTTTATTCTCCTTCTCTCCCAAAACTCTCAAGTTTTTCTTTGTAATCTCTACTCACAACAATGGCACCAGTAGTCAAAATTATGTCTCAGTCTGGATTTGTTTATGAAAAGAACAATTTCGTAGCCTTGGTTGAAAAGAATGAAGCCCATACTGACTATCACAAGATGATGGACTTCATCAAAAACTGCAAACTAAGCTATGCAATGCTGGAAGCCCCAACCATTTACTGTGAGGTAATTGAGGAGATTTGGACAACTGCAGAGTTCAACTCCACAGATATGACTATTGCCTTCTCTCTCAAAGGTAAGGATTATTGCATTAACTGTGATGATATACAGTCTTGCTTTAAGTTGCCTGAGAATAATACCATGACACCACACACTGATAAAGATGTATCTGCTATGTTAGATTCCATAGGCTATGCTTTTGATTCTGCTAGCTTAGGTAGTATTAGAAGGAAGGGCCTTAGGAAAGAATGGAGTTTTCTTGGAGATGCCTTTATCAAGGTTTTCTCTGGGAAGATTAGCAATTTTGATGCCATAACTTCATCTCTTGTTAATATGCACTATATGCTAGTTTCTGATAGGTACTTTAATTTTAGCAACTATGTCATGCTAGAATTAGGTTCCAGGTTAGGTAACAAAGCTAATAGACCACATAACATCTCTATGCTAGATTCTTTATGTTATTGGCTAACCATGTTGCTGAAGGACTGGTTATATCTAATGAGAGCAATAAACTCAAATGCTGGGCACAAGAGAAAATGGTCCTTGCAGACCTTTTGAGAATCAACCTCAACAGTCAGGTGCCATTGGTATATTTACCAATCATGAATGCACCACAGGTAAGTGAGGTAAACACTTCAATAACTCCTACTGTTTCCAACCCCACTGTTTCTTTACCTTCCAGTGTGGCAATGGAATCTGTGTCTCTGTCCAAACAGGTTCCTACCAAAGCCACCAAAACTAAAATTTCAAAACACAAGTCAAAGAAAACCACCTCTGTTGTTTCTCAAAAGACAACAGTTGTAACAACTACCATAAACACTGAAGGGAGTGAACAGGGTGTGAGTGGTGAGGGGAGGGGTGAACATCAAGAAACCCCCCAGGATAAGGTGGGAGAGGTGAGTGCTACCCCAGCCAGCCAAGCCATAGTCTCTCAAAAGACTGTGGTGGTTCAAAAGGAGTCAAACACATCCCTAGTTGCATCCTCCCAAAAGGATGCAGCTATTGAAAATAGTCCCCAACCAGGGACACAGAACAAAAGAGGGAGGGACACTGGAGCCACACATTCACCAATCAAAGCCTTTTCAAGGAAGAAGAAGACCAAGACCCTAGTTTCCACACAAGGGGCACACACAACACAGATACATCCACTTGTATCTTTGCCTTCTCAAATTCAGCTTGATGTGACTCCATCAAATATGGAGTCACAGCCCCATTCTCTCATAATAGAAACACATCAATCATCAAACTCTCCATCACCCTCTCTGGATGTGGATATGATATTCACATCAATTTCTGATTCTCCCTCCTTAAAACTCAGGGAGGAGCCCCACTCAAAACCTGATGATCATCATCTTTTAGATGATTTGTTGGATCATCAGCCAATTCTTTCAGATATAGTTGAAGAATCTGTGTCACCTCACTTAAAATCAATTCACACAGATTCAACAATTATGTCACTTTCAATATCTACATCTTTTCCTTCTTCAACGGATATCTCTCATCCGTTGACAAGTGGTTGTTCTTCGACGGATAAGCTTAACAGCAGTTATCCGTTGATATCATCAGTTTCCACTTCAACGGATACTCCCTATCCGTTGATGGTCTCTACTCAAATAACAGAAACAATTACAACTGTAGAGGACATGGTTACTGTACAATCACTTTTAGGTTTGAGGGAAGGGAGTGATAATTTGAGTGAGAGGCTGGGTTGCTCCCAGACAAAAGGAGAGGTTGAGAGTAACCATATGCATGCTATTTCTTCCAGCATGGCAAAAGTGAGTGAGGGGAGTGCCACCTTAGAAGGTGAGGGTGAGGGTGTGAGGGTGTGTGTGAGCCAGGGGGAGCCCCTGATGCAAGAAAATAGAGAAAATGAGAGAAAGGCAGGTACAGAAGCTATAAGGGTGGATCCAGCCATTGCTAGTGAGTCAATGATAGTGGATGATACAGAAAAGAAAAGACAATTTCAGCAACATTACAAAGCTGTAATTGATAACATTTCCTTGGATGCTGACACTTTTACTCACCTTGTTCCAGCCTATCAATTGTTGGCTGCTCAGGGCAATGTGGAGGCAGAACAGACTTTGAACATTGTACACACTTTAGAATCTCTTCTCAGAGACAAAGTTGCTATTAACAGGCTGCCTTCTCAAGCTGGTGAGCCATCTGAAGAATTTGGAGTAAATTCTAATGATGATGACTCTAATTCTTTGGATGAGAGCATGAACTTAGGGGGAGTAGCAGGCCCAAGTTCTGTTCCAGATCTACCTGATTGGGCATGGGCAAAGGCATCTACACCAGGAGAATTTGGTGTAACTTTGGTCAGGAAAGTAATGACTATTCAGAAGGCCCTTCAGGAGACTACAGATGTTGGTACCAATGCAATTCTTCAAGCTCATCTAGACTCTCTGCATCTCTTGCAGTTGCAGCATTTCAAACAGAATCTAAGTGTGGATGAACTCAAGTAGGACATTGCTGATCTGAAATCCTACAATGCTGAGAAGTTGGATTCAGTCATGCCTTATGGTACTATGCAAGATTTGTTGGGGAGACTGAGGAAATAATCTGATGCTGATAAGAGGCTGGCCAGATTGGAAAACAGAGTTCAGATCATTGAAGACTCTATGGTCACCATTCTTCAGAATCAACAAACTCAGACAAATCTACTAATGCAGCTGGCAAAAGCACAAGGCTTGACCCCTACCCTTGATGATAACAAAAAGGGGGAGAATCAAAGGGAAGGGGAAGGAGAGCCATCAACAACAGTTCAAATATCTCAAGTGCTAGTTCCTGCCATCACCACTTCTCCAACTATTCAAATCAAAGGAAAGCTTGATGGAATTGATCTAATCCAGATAGCAGCAGCTGAATTGCAAGTCAAAGAGCAAAGGAGGAAAATTGATGAAAAGATGCAACAAATTTTTGGTTCTACAACTTCTAAATCACAATCTGTGAAGCATAGCACAAAGGTGGAATCAATCATTTTGGAGCTCAAGCTAGTTAGGAGGAATAAGGTTGGAGAAACTTCTTCCAAGAATATGAAACCTATGGTTCTCAAGCCCAACAACAGATCCAATAAGGATTCTACAAAGAATCCTCTAAGCCTTGCTCAGATGAAAGAAGTGGATTTTCCTCTTCCAAAGCCTGATGAAGACAAGGTTTTGGGTAGAAGTATCATAAAGCACAAAGAGACCATGGATGTGGTTGAAAGGATGAGTATGGCTATTATCTTTATAGAGGGAAAGAGCATCTGTGTGATGCAAGGACATCCCAAATTCTCAATAGCCAAGAGGGAAGAAGCCAGAAGGTTGAAGGAAGAAGCCAAAAAGCTAAAGGCTGACAAAAGAGCACAAGCAAAACTTGAAAAATAGCTAAAGTCAAGTCAAGATGAAGAAAAGAAAGAAATTGAAGACAAGAGTGAAGATGTAGGTATGGGGGATATGTTTAGTGATGATGTGGGAGAAAGAAGTAAGGAAATAGAGGAATGGCAGAAAGGGAACAGAAAGAAGGCCAATGCAAAAAGAAAGATGGTAGATGAGACTGAAGATACCCAATCAAAATCCAAACCACTACCTTCTATTCCTAAACCCATTGTGCCTAACCCCTTCATAAATATCCATGGTGAAACAATCAATCCTAAGGAGGAACCAATTGATTGGGACACCATCAAATTGCCCACCTTCTTAACCACTTCTCCACCAAAGAAACAGAAAAGGAAAATCAAATCAACACCTCCTCCAACCTCAATCAAATTCACTCAGAAGCCTAAGCCTAAGCCACAAGCCTCTAAGGATGATTATGTTCACATTTGTGACATAAAAGAATTTTCAGACATTGAACTCTATCTAGATGAGCTGGAGGAAGTGAGGGCAATAGATGCTTACAGACAGCTACCAGAAAGACTAGTGTTCAAATACAAAGGAAGTGGGGAAAGAACTTGGCCTCTCTACAGGATTCTGAATGAAGGCTACTCTACCTTGGTTAGAGTCTACTCAGCCATAAAAAGGGATTCTGGCTTTACCAGAACTGCCAAGACTGAGATTCTCAACAAGATTGCCAACATAAGGAAGACTTGGTGGGAGCCCAATGCCTTGCCTAGAACATTACTCATTCAAGAAAGAGGAATTACAGTTCAAAAATCACCTCATTGGTTGATGGAGTTCAGAGACAACAAAGGAGTCAGAAGATTTTTCAGACTTGAAGATCAGCTCAAGATTGCCAGTAATAAAACTCTCAAGGATATGCAATCTAAGTTGGACATCAATGAAGAAGATGAAGCTGAGTTCTACAGACAACTTCAACTTCAAATAGAGGAGAATGACAGGAGGCTAGGAAAGAAAACAAGGGATCAAAGGAAAAGAAATTAATCTGCTCAGGCTAAAGGAGCACCCTTGGAAACAATGTAATTCTTCAATTTCATCTCAGCATACATATTTTTGCAGCACTTTTGAATTTCTGCTTTATTACAGTTAATATGTTTGTCAAGTGTTTTGTTAACATCAAGCTAAACCCAAATTTATGCCTACAGTTCTAGTAGACATAAATAGGGGGAGATTGTTAGGAATATGTGTATTAGTTTGATGATAAGTTAAACAAAACACTTAAGTAGAAATCTAGTGTTTGTAGCCTCAACGGATAAGACCATCTTGGCTATCCGTTGAAGGAGTAGCTTTACTTAGAAATAAGTTTAGTATTGTAGCACATTTCATTCTCTGGATTTAAGTTGTAACTCTTAGATGTTGTAGGAAATTATCAGTCATATTGACTACTAGTGGATATACAAATAGGAGGGCTAATTGTAAATATTTCATGCCTTGTAATTTTGTATAAGTGAAGAAGTATCAACTGAAATTGAAGACCTTCAACGGATAAGAAACAAAGCTTCAACGGATGTCTCTAAAGCTTCAACGGATAATATCCATCAACAGATAAGTGCTTCAACGGATAAGACTTCAACTGCTAATGCATCAATGGATAAAGCTTCAACGGATAAAGCCTCAACGGATAAGGCATCAACGGATGAAAGCTTCAACGGATGCTTAGTTCAATAGCAGTTGATAGTGACAATTTATAAGCTGAGAGAGACACATGGGTTGACAGAGACAAACTGGAATGTGGCAGTATCTAGGAGGAATCAAGAAAATACAGCATTTCCATTCTGGTGCAAACAAGGGAGTATTCAAAGATCAACAGCTAAACCCAAATTGCATTGGATAGAGAAATGAAGAAGAAACATGTGAAGAGCCTCTTTAATTGTATTTTACAATTTTGTCTTCACTTGTAAACTTGGTGATATATAAACCAAGTAGCAGCTAGTAATTAGGTGTGAATTTTCAAGAGCTGTTTAGAAAAATCCAGAGAGAAAATCATCTAGTTTGTACTAGGAAGCAACTGTGATTTAATTCTTTGAGACACAGATTTTCTGAAATAACACATCTCTGGTGGAACAACAAATCCACCAGAAAAGTTTTTAAGTTCTTTGTGTTCTTTACATTTGTGTTTGAATATATATCTGTCTGTATCAGCTTCAAGCCATTCACACACATTTGCTCACTAAAACACTTAGCCTTAGAAACTACTCAAAACTTGAAAAAGTTTTGAGATTTACATTCAACCCCCCTTCTGTAAATCTCATTGTTAGTCCACTGGGAATAACAATATCAACTAGTTATCTTTTCTTCCAAGTATTCTATTCTTCATAGAATTCCTTCTTCATACACAATTCTTTATGTCTTAGTCTCGATCTTCTTTCCTTTCAATCAGCCGCCTGCCTTATCTGAAAGTCATCTTAAGTCCTGATATTATCTCCTGATAGATATCTTCTGATAACTTAAGTTCTGATATTTTAAGTTTTGTCTTCAGTATAAGTGCTGATTTCCAGTTAAGTATTGATTTGTCATGTTAGGTAAGATCTGAAAACTAAACACAAATCATATTACACATGACATTATCAAATATATCTAACAGTGAATAAGGACTTAAAGGAATTATAAGGGTAGTATAAGTTGAGAGGGTGCATAATAATTAGTGCATGAGTGCGGTTAGCCGTAAATTAGAACGGGACCTAACGAAATGGATTGTGTTTATAATTATAGATTTCCGAGCGGAACATAGAGCATCCTCCACCTCGAGATACCCAGGCAAGTTTACGAACCCAACTCCATTTACTGTTGTGTTGTGAAAGGATTGTTTTATTATCATTGCATAAATACCATGCTTGTCATGATACGTAGTAATTGAACTTTTCGCATAATATAGCGATGTTGTACGATAAGTAAGTATCGTTGAATGTTTAATTCCGCTTTAAGCGTGACATATAAGTATAAGACCATGAGTCGGTCGGGATTTTAAAATAAAAACTCGGTGATCATCCCGGTGATATTATAGGACGATTAAAAGTCCATAGTAGTACGGTTTAAAAGGACTCAACGTCCACTTACAAAATACTAAACACCTCGAACTTTTATTAAAACGATTTCTAAAGATCATATTCCCTCAACTATACTTTATCATTCGAATAATAAATATCTATTTACTATTCATTTATTATGGGAGAAGTATGCTCTAGTAAATATTTATTTCAGACTCGATTAAATATTAAAGATTATTAAATTACTTAAACATAAATTAGTTGAGGAATATTATTTCAAATATTCTTTTAAAAGTATAATTATTCGAGGTTTAATTATTCAACGATTAATATTTAATTATTAAGCATTAGTTATTTAATGGTTTAATTATGATTTAAAAATCATAGAACCTGATTCAAAATACTTTCTGATTTTCGGAAAATCATTCGAATAATTTCAGATCGTCGGAGAATATTATCTCGACTTATTTTAAATATTTAGATTATAGTTTCAAAAGAAACTCCCCCTTATATAACAAATATGTTGACAACGGTCAACTCACATCCCTAGTACTTCCTCCGAAAATTCTCGGAAGTACATATATATACATACAAATCAAAGTGTACCTATCAATAAGCAATATGTTTGGGGAACAATATAAGTTCCAGATTGATGATGAGATTCTTACAAGGACAAGGAGGGGTAGACTCCAGTACTTCGTGGACTGGGGAGACTACCAATTTACTACCATATGAGAAGGTATCTTATATACTGATGAACATATGGAGTATGCGTACCTGAGAGGGATGGACACAAAATCGTGTCTTGAGAGGGATAGACACGAAGTGTGTACCTGAGAGGGACGGACACAGAAAAGGCCCAAATGCGGCCAGGGTGATAACCAATAATAAAAGGGAATCGTGCACCTACATGTAGAAAATATTACTATTTCCGTAGTACGACTGATCATCGTATACGGTGGCTTCAGTGAATGTCCTATTCTTCCAATTGGAATTGTGATGCAATACCGTAACCCAAGCCTAGGTGCTGGGTTTACTATTAAGGTATTCGCATGATAATAAAATCCACTAAATAATTGTTTTCATAAGAAGGTGTGTATCACCAAGGAAAACTATTTTCGAATAAAACATAATTATCATATATGATGTTTTACGTAGGTTATCATACAGTCATTTTCATACTGTACATTTTTATGCTGGGCATTATAACTCACACTTGTTTTCTTAAATTGACACAACACAACAGTGAATCAAGATGCCTACCATTAGAACCACATCCAGGAAACGGGTAGGAAATGGTCAGCTGTTCCGTAGGTTGTTTGGTGTTGTACCACAGGTAGTCCGAATAAGCTGGATTGGTTTTCAGTTGTTTTTAGTTCGGCTTATTTATAAGTATGACTTATGTAAGGTAATAAATAAGAAACGTATATTTGGCCGACGGACTAGCCTTACTTCAAGGATATTCCCCGGTAAGACTTAATTACTTTTGGGTTGTAATAATTATCACTTTGTGGTTGATCTACTCTAGTAATGAATGACTCGTTTCCAAAACAATAACCTATAAGTGTGTGTGATAAGTGTGGGGTCTTAAAGTGTGAGTATTTATATATTGTGATGCGAGATATGTGGTTTATAGTGATTGAGATGGCGTGGCCTCCGAGATCCCTAACCCCGGATTTTGGGGCGCCACATTTAATATTTTAACTTTATGTTATATTAAGTGTCAAACTATGATTTTTTTATTGAACAATTTTATTAATTATTTTAATAAACATTACATATTTATAAAAATATTAATAAATCTAATCTAATATAATAAAATGTAATATAAATTTAAATATAAAATTTTATTATAAATATAAGTATATACTTTTAAACACATATAAGTGACTTTTACAATTATATAAATATATATTCAATATTTTTTATTATATAATTTTTTTTTTATTTTTACTGTATTTAATTAAATATTTAAATTTATTTTAGCATGTGAAATTTTTATATATATAAAATAATTTGAAAATACATATAACATACTATTATTAAATTTAGCTAATCAATATAGTTAATATCACTGGAGCAAATAACCTTACTGATTTAATAAAATTTTAGATGATTAATTTAACTAACCATTTTAGCTATTATAATTGGAGATGGTTTAAAGAAACAGTTTTTAAATGGCAAACAATAACGAGAAAGATGAAGGTTATCCCTAAGACTAGTGGGGGCATGATTTTTGTTGCTAGAATTCCAAATAGCTATTCAAGAGGGGTACCTAAAGAGGGCCAATCTTATCAAATCATTATAATATTAATATTCTATTTCAGACAATTTTATATTAATTTAAAAATATTTTATTTCAATAATTAGCAATTTCTAAATATTACCTAAGTTAAATTGTAAATTTTACATTAAATAGAAGAAATATTATTGATATCCATTTTTGGTACTAGTAAGTATGATTTAACCAATTTGGGAAATTGTCAAATTTTGACAATATTGAAAGACAAATATACATTTTCAATAGGTTAGTCAATCAAAATTGTTATGGCACCTAAGATTTGGCAAACCCTTCTCCTTCCAACCTTCCAGCCAGCTAGCAAGGTTGTCAGCGAGTAAGGAAAAGAAAATAGAATGGAATATTTATGGAATCTCCATGAATAGGACCAAACCTTACTCCATGGTATTTACATGAGGTTCTCTTTCTTATTCTTAAGAAAGTCCCCGAGAGGGATAAATTTTATTGGAGATTCTCTAAGGAAGCTAAAGCAAGGGAGATCTAGTATCACTTCTTTAAATGCGGGGAAAATTTTGAATATTATCTTTTTAAGTGAGCCTTTAACATCATAGAAAAGATGAAGGGAGTGAGTTTTATGGTGCTAATCTGGATTTTCAGCTAGCTAAAAATAAAAACTCATCTCACAAGGAGAGGGTAAACACATATTTTCAATATATTGAGATTTTAAAAGAAGCGGTGATTAATTATGAATATAAAAAGAAGGTGAATGAGGTGGGTAGCACATTAACTACTTTAATTAAGAGCTTAGATTTACTTTTTGAGAATGTTACTCCCTCCGTCCCACCAGGATGTTTACATCTCTGGTGGGCACGGAGACCAATATATATATATATAAAAATAGGTAAAGTAATGAAAAATGATGAAAAGTGGTTAAAGTAGTGGGACCTATTAATATTTAATAATAGATTTGAGAGAGTGGAGGAAGTTAGTGGGTGTAATAGTGTTTTATATTATTAAAAGTTTACTATTTTTGGAATGTAAAGAAATGGATGGGACGGCCCAAAATAGTAACCGTAAAGAAATGGATGGGACAGAGGGAGTATTGTTTTGAAAACAGCTTTATATGCTTTTCTCATTTCCTTATTAATGGAGATATACTCCACGAGGTTCTAGGTGAACTAAAGATAGATTTTATCAAAGGTAAAGGAGATTTTTTATTGGAAATTTTTGTTGACTTTTAGTACTACTGAATCTAAAAGGGTTTTTAATAAGGAGTCTGAATGAATGGCTGCATTTTTCAGAGAGCCTAGTGTTAGAGGTGGCCAAATGTGCGGGTTCGAACCGCACATTCGGGACCGGCTCGTACGGAAACCGTAAAATATTCGGCCCGATTCGGGCCGGTTCAAACCCGCACAACCCGCCGAAAGAAGCGAACCGAATACGAATTTAATTTTAAAAAACCGGAACCGGCACTAACCCGCACCCTTTTGATTTGCAGAAGGGTGGTTTGGGGAGCTCGGGTTTTTCTAAGGTGGTTGGTAGTGATGTGAAAGCTGGGGGTTTAAAGGAGAACAAGAGTATAGGTGGTCCTCCTGTGATTATTCAGAATAGGTTTGATGTGTTGAATGCTGAGGAATTTGTACAAAGACTCTGTTCAACCCGCACAACCGCCAACCCGCGTGCCAGCCCGCGTACCTGCAACCCGCAAACCCGTGAACCGCCTGGCACGCACACGAGTTCAGTGCCGAATCCGGGTTACTTTCTGTAAGCTCAAACACAGCCCGGCCCGATTCGCTCGCTTCCAGTGCCGGTTCAGTGTTCAGGTTTTCCGGTTCCAACCCGCTTCCAACCCGGCCCGGCCCGCACGACCCGCACGGGCGGCCACCTCTACCTAGTGTAGAGGACTTGATCATCAGTTGAGAAGACTTAAAAATTCAAGAATCTGTTGCTATTCTGACTCACTCAGGAACATTTCAAGGAATTTGCAGGTTATAGTAAAAATTGTGAAATACAGAGTCAGTATTAAGGAAATGGATCATGATTTGTCTCGGGGAAAGGGCGTACTTAAATAAAATATTAGGGCTAGAACCAAACAAGTAGAAAAGGAGGTTATAGCTAAAAAGAGGGGATGGTGGAAGTTGAAGATAAAGAGATTGTTAAATTGGGTGTGGTAAAAATGTTTGCATTTTTCCAATGTAAACCCGGACATCCTCTAAAACTTTACGTTGAGAAATTTGATGATATCATTTGAGATATATAGACAAGTCTATAATGACTAGTACTGGATTGTAGGTTGTGTTCATTTTTTTTACTCAGTGGTGCTCCCACAACTGAGTCAAGGGTCTACGTAACGTACATATTACTGCCAACTTGAGTTGTACCGATGCCAAGTCAAATTATCAAACTCTAATTTTCAAAATCCACCTTCATGCTGCACCCATCCATCGCCAACCTTATTTTCCACCATCTTAATACAACAAAATGACAACATTATTCACTACTAAATACATTTTCCTTACTACCCTCCTAACCGGAATTATTGCGGTGGCTCTTGTTTCTGCCCAGAACTGCAATTGTGCACCGGACCTCTGTTGTAGCAAGTACGGTTACTGTGGCATTAGCAATGATTTTTGTGGGGAGGGATGCCAAGGTGGCCCTTGCAGTAACGGAGCCCCAAGCAGTGGTGGTAATGGTGTTTCGGTTGCTGATATTGTTTCGGACGATTTCTTCAACGGGATAACTAATCAAGCTACAGGAAATTGCGATGGAAGAAACTTCTATACTAGATCAGCATTCCTTGAAGCACTTAAATCCTATTCGGTTCTAAGCGTGAAATTGCAGCTTTCTTTGCCCACGCCACCCATGAGACAGGATGTAAAAATTCTCTCCTTACCTCTTTTTTTGTTACTTGAGAAGTTAGCTATGCACTTGTATTTTGTTTTTTTTAGTATAACTATGAAATTCATTCTATATTTCAACTTTTAAAGTTACTGCTAATTTTGTTACTCAGTCAGAAAATGTTGTAACACAATTTGCCATAAAGAAGAGACGGATGGCCGCAACAACAATTACTGTGATCCGAAGCCAGAAGTGGCCCTCTTCAGCTAACATGGAATTATAACTATATCGATGCCGGATGAGTTGGATGGGCTAAACAATCCAGACAAAGTGGCCTCAGATGCAGTGCTGTCCTTCAAGACAGCCTTGTGGTATTGGAAGGTCAACGTTGAGTCTGTTACCAACCAAGGTTTCGGGGCAACCACAACAGCATGGTGTGCGACGGTAAAAGACCTGATGCCGTTGGTGCACGTGTTAGCTAGAACACATAATGCTCCTCTACGTTTCTATTCATTTATTAGTCCCTGAGAGGGAAGGAACAATACTATCAATAAACACATAAATTCTTCTGTGCGACTATAATCTTATTTGTACCCATGTCTGTCACAGATGATTAAATAATTATGTATTTATTTATGGATATCAAAGGTAAAGAAATTTGGAAAATCTTAAACCAGCATGAGTTATATATACTGTTATATCCAAAATTTGGTATTGAGTTGATTCGGGTCAAATGCGGATTACATACGGTCAAACCCGATATTGCGTTGCGGAAGGATAGGACGCGCGTATATTTAAGTTGGTGCCTTATATTTTGGTAATAGCAAGTTTGGATATGGACGCGCCCACATTTGGTTGACGCGTCAACATTAGGAATATTACCTGGTGAACATGATCTTGTGGCAATGAAAGAGGTAGGACGCGCTTGTCTCCACTAGGACGCGTCCTGTGGCTTTACATGTTATAAGGAACGATTGATGAGAAAGCAGGGTTGGATTTATGAAGGTTAGGACGCGCCCCAAAGGGTAGGACGCGTCCTGTGTTTGGTCTATATACTTTTGATGTTGAGTTCAGGACAAAGCTTGCATGGAGAGGAGCAATGGAGGTTATTTTTACTAATGTATTTGTTGCAGGTACTCTTTGAAGAATTCCCTCCTTGAGACAGTCAAGGAGGGGGATGTCCGTGAAAAGCTTGAAGGCCTCCAGGGGTATGCCTGATGATTGAAGGCCTCCTCCTGTATTCAACGGGTGTCCTCGTTGGGGATGCGGGGTTTACTTTGGTGTGTGCTTTGGGAGCTATGTTCTTGTATTCAACGGGTGTCCTCGTTGGAGAACTTTGGAGTCATCCTGCACTTTGCACCCAAGAGCTAGGGATCACCTATCCTGTTATCTGGTGGGTTATCCTCATTCGGGGGACAGGGACGCGTCTGGCACTTGGGGTGAACCGTGGCTATACCTGCGTTCGTAAATCAAGGGAGATAGCTGTAGCGGAATGTTATCCTTGCGCAGGGAGATGCACTATCCGTGAAGTCCTACGATTATGGACGAGCCTTGGGCCTTCGCGGTTGGGCCTCATAGTTGGACATTCCTAAAGCTAGCGGAAGACGGATATTGGATGAGCTTCTACTGGACTTAGGAATAAGAAGTCTAAACCCATCAGGCTTCTTGTTCTACGAGAACTACGTCAGGCTTGATCCCTATATAAAGGGTACGTAGGCACATTGAGAGGGTAAGAAGTTGAGAGCTGATAAGAGAGCCACCACTTACTCTGATCAATCTCAGCCTAAAACAACCACAATCAACCACACACCGCTTAAGTTTCCGGCAAAGAATTACCATCACAGATCTTAGTTTCGGCGAGAAACCTCAATCTTTGTTGTTACCAGATTCCTCCATCAACATATACCCTTTCTGAAATTCTAATTAAGATTCTTAAAGCATCATGTCAATTAGTAATTATGAAAAAGAGGGGTATATGTCTATCTCATATTACCATACCAGGGACACCATCATTCGCAGATCAGTTTTTTTTTTAGTTTCAAATTTAACTTGAGACACTGTAATGCTACCAGGTAAACGCACATTAAAGTATGTAATCCTTGTGCCTGCTACTGCTACTACCTAGCACTATCAGATCTATACGTGGTTTTCCCAGTTACACCAGCATTCTTGGTAGGGATTACCAAAGTTCAACTTTCCAAAATATTGGCTACCCAATCAACAGCATTACAGGGAGCGATCAAACTAGTTCTGCACTACGAGAGCATGCAAAGTCAGGATCTAGCCAGACACCAAAAAACTACATATACACTGCAAGCATTACTACTGAATAAATAAAATTATCATCTTAAGTTTGTCAGATATATAGGAGAGAACCACATCATTGATGGGAAAAAGAAATTCATACATCATTCGCCTCCATGGCATAAACTCGTCATTATATACTACATATACATCATTTGTTTTGGTGCCCCTGAGGTAGTGATGCCCCTAGGCGTTCGACTCGCCTTACCCAAGTGCCTCATAAACCATCAATTACTAATGAAATGGGGAGGCATCTCTCATATTAGATATGAAAGCAGATAAATTTCTAACAGGCACAAAGATATTGTATAGAAAAATATGCTACTTTCCTTCAACAAATTGGAGCTAGAAGGAGGGGTGCTAATTAAGGTCGCAATCTTAGGAGGAAAAGATGTCTTACAATCGTGATGGAAGTTCTTATGATGGAAGTGACAGCAGGTCTGAAGGAGAAGGCAGGGGGCGCTATACTCGCCACGAACCTTACGTTTCCAGGAACATGGCGGATCCACCAAGGGCTCCGGATGTGGGGGGGACACCTCCAGTTCTCATCAGCAACGCTGATATATTGGAGCAATTATATCGCATGGGGGATACTCTTAACAGTTTTAACTCAAGACTGAACACGGTGGAGCGTCGAAAGACGAGGAGAGGTCGTCGTTTCCCCCGTCACGGTCATGCCTTGGGAAAAGCCCCAGTAGTTGAAGGAGATACCCAGGGGAGCGGGGAAAACCCGCAAATCACTCCACGGCGCTTGGAGTACTCTGATGATGTAGAACCTATTGTGGAGCTTGCGGATGAAGACACTGATGGCAGAGAAAGGCCTCGCCTGGGTAACCAGGTAGTGCCACACCCGCATAGGTCTGGGCGTACGATGGACGAATGTCGTCGTACGGAGAACACTCAAAACAAAGATGACAAAGGAAGGGATCTTTCAGCCTTAAAAAGGAGGCTTGGCATAAGGTTGGAGGACGACGATTTGAGGATGTTGCTGGTAGAATGGCAAAAGGAAGGAAACGCCGGAGAAGCGAGGCCCCGTGACACGACGCGTGTGCCCCCCGCATTCCAAAGGGATGACGGGGCGCGGCACCGCGAGCACGAGCGTGCCCCTCCGCGAGGAAGACCCAGGAATTATTACCGGGGATATCAGAGGAATGGACGAGGAAGAATGGGATATCAATACGGAAGAGCCCCTTACAATGGTAGAAGAGGTGGAGCACACTGCGCTGGAGAAGCCCCCGCCGTTATTCCCGTAGCTTCCCACAGCTTTACTGGTAATGGGTCTGGGGCGCGTCCTCATGACCAGGACGACGGGCGAATTCAAGTAAGAATGCAGAACAATGATGAAATTCCGCGACGCGGTCAAGATGAACCTCGCGTACGGGAAAATATCCAGAACCAAAATGGTAACATGCCATCGCCGCAGTCTCAGGGCGAGGGGCGGCGAGATCCTCCGCCACACCCAGGGGGTAATCAAGGGGAATTTCAGCAAGTCGCAGAGCAACCCCAGCAGCCTAATGTTCAAACCATTCCTGGGGTAGGGACATTTAATGTGAACGACCTCAAGAGGTTGCTCAACCATCTTGAGGGAGGAAGAGTAACAGCGACTGTGCAAGCTCCTTCTCCTTTTGCTGCTGTCGTGAGGGAGGCGCAATTGCCCGCTGGATACAGGAACACAACCAACGACTTGTGTTTTCATGGGAATTCTGATCCTGTGGAATTCCTGGGGCGCTTTAACATTGAAATGGACGTGTATCAAGTACCTGATTTGGGTCGATGCCGTCTTCTGGCAGCCAATTTTAGAGAAGGCGCTCAGCAGTGGTTCCAAAAACTTGGTCCACGTATGATTTCATCCTGGAAACAGATGAAAACTTTGTTTTTGACACAATTCCAAGCCGCGGTGAAGTATACACCACATGTTACTACGCTGGCTAATGTGAAACAAAAGGAAGGAGAAAGTTTGACTTCGTATTTCAAGAGGTTTAATGCAGAATCTACTTTGGTTAGGGGTGCAACTGATGAAACATTGAAAATATTGCTTATAGCTGGGTTGCGTGTGGGGACGGATTTCTGGAAGCACCTACAAGGAAAGGACCCAGTGTCGCTAGCTGATGTGCTTGTGCAGGCAGAGTCGTTCAAAGCAATCGAGCAGTC
This sequence comes from Apium graveolens, assembly GCF_009905375.1. Lineage (NCBI taxonomy): Eukaryota > Viridiplantae > Streptophyta > Magnoliopsida > Apiales > Apiaceae > Apium > Apium graveolens. Next base: position 147,466,622 of record NC_133654.1, on the reverse strand, counting down.
GCTTGCAGAAATAAAAAATAATGACAATACCTATAACTCCAAGGGGCGATCCAAGAGAAGGGACAGATCCTTGAGCCCAGATTATCGGCGAAACGCCAGAAGCCCTAACAGGGTAAATGCTGTGAGCTCGCGGAGAGAATGGAGCCCACCATCGAACTACGAGAGAAGAGTCAGCAATTATACACCGCTGGCAGCGTCCATTGATCATATCTTTGAGGTAAATAAGGATAGAGGAACCTTCAAGAAGCCCGACCGTCTAACTTCATGGCAGAGCAGAGACAAGAAGAAGTATTGTGACTACCATGAGTCTACTGGCCACGACACCCATGAGTGTCGTCACTTGCGGGATGAGATTGAAGAATTGATCAAGGCAGGATACCTAGGCGAATGGATTGACAAGGTGAAGCGACGCCGGGGACTTGATGACAAGGGTAAGGATGAAAAACAGCCCACGCGGAAGGAGGATGTTGAAAAAACAGCAGAGGTCAAGTTTCAGAGGGCTGGCAGTATCAGGGCAATTTTCGGAGGACACCCTTTTGTTGATGATAGTAATCGAGCACTGGAGAAAAACGCGAGAGAAGTGCGATATCCACCGCTCACCAACATCCACAGCTTGGAGGATAGACCCCCGCAGGTCTTTAAGGGAGAGTCCGCTGATATTACGTTCAAGGAAAAAGAATCTAGGTGGGTGCATCATCCTCACAACGATGCGCTAATGATTACCATGCTTATTGGGGCAATGAACGTACATCGAGTCTTCTTGGATAATGGGAGTTCTACAAACATCTTGTACTATAGCACCTACAAAAAGCTGGGTTTCCCAGATAGTGACATGTATTTCGAAGATGCGCACGTCTATGGCTTTACTGGGGAAGCAGTGAGAGTTATGGGTTCGGTCAGGCTTCCCGTAACGCTCGGGGAAGGGGCTTTGTCGGTAACTCAAATGATAGATTTCAAGGTGCTAGATCAAGATTCCGCGCACAACGTGCTAGTCGGCAGACATTGGATGCGAGCGTTCAGGGTGATAACCTCGATACACCACTTGATGATAAAGTTCCCAACGCCAAACAGAGTTGGCAGTCTGAGAGGGTCACAGTATGAGTCACGCGACTGCTATCACAAGGCTGTCAAGGAATTTTGCAGAAGAAGGTATGAAGGGAAAGGTCTCCCATTTGAAGATGTAGAATATATTCATACAAAACCGAGTGGAGAGGTCCATGCCCACTATTTTGTTGAAAGCCCCGGAAAGGAAGAAACCAATGCCTCTGGGAACTCTTTTTTGACGTGGGGACGTGTTTCGAAGATCCGTAGCGTAGAAGAAGTGGTGGTGAGTCATACAGAGGAAATCATACAGAAAGAGGTTAACGGGGAAAAGTTGGAAGGAAGAAGTGAGATTTTGCAAGGTCTCGGGAATAACTTCAAGGTTGATGCTCCTCGAGAGAAGGATGCGCCCTTGAATGAAATTAAGGTTGATGCTCCTCCAAACGAGGACGCGCCCTCTTCATCTGCGTTACACAAGGCTACGTCCTGTCTGGAGGTGGACGCTCCCACCCAAGAGGACGCGCCCTCAGATATAAAAGTGGAAGTTGAAGACCTCCGAGATTTTGATTTCGATTTGGATCCCAAGATCCCCCCTATGACCGCCGAAAAGACGGGACCGGCCGAAGACACAATATCCATACCGGTTGATAAAAATGACCCGAGCAAGGTTTTGAAAGTGGGGTCCCAGTTGGCTGATGAAATGAGAAGAAGTCTTGCCCGCTTCCTAATTGTAAATCTCGATGTCTTTGCATGGAGTCATTCAGATATGACAGGAATCGACCCAGAAGTAATGTGTCACCGTTTGAATATCCTTCCAAATTGTAAGGGCATGCGTCAGAAACGCCGCCCGGTAAGTGGAGAAAGGGCAATAGCACTAAAAGAAGAAGTGGACCGGTTGTTGGAGGTGGGGCTAATCAAAGAATTTTTCTACCCCGAATGGCTTGCAAATCCGGTACTGGTGAAGAAACCGAATGGGAAATGGAGGACATGTGTGGATTTCACAGATCTCAATAAGGCCTGTCCAAAGGACAGCTTCCCGCTGCCAAGAATCGATCAGTTGGTTGACGCAACGGCGGGGCATGCGTTGCTGAGTTTTATGGATGCATACTCCGGTTACAATCAAATTCCGATGTATGGCCCCGATCAAGAACATACATCTTTCATTACTGACAGGGAGTTATACTGTTACATTGGAATGCCGTTTGGATTGATTAATGCTGGCGCGACCTACCAGCGGTTGGTAAACATGATGTTCAAGGATCAAATCGGGAGAACTATGGAGGTGTATGTGGATGATATGCTGGTAAAGTCCAAGGTAGCGGGTGACCACATCAAGCACTTGATGGAGATGTTTAACATTCTAAGGAGGTTTCGTATGAAATTAAATCCGCAAAAATATGTGTTCGGCGTGGAGTCGGGCAAGTTTCTCGGGTTCATTGTCAACCACAGGGGAATTGAGGCCAACCCCGCAAAGATCAAGGCATTGATGGATATGAAGTCACCCACCAATGTGAAATAAGTGCAGAGTTTGACTGGGAGAATCGCCGCGTTAAATCGATTTGTTTCCAAGTCGTCCGATAGATGCAAGGAATTTTTCAAGGCGATCAAATTAGCTGGGAAAGACTTTGTATGGACGTCAGAATATGAAGAGGCTTTCAAAAGAATCAAGAAGCAACTGGGAAACCCTCCCATGTTGTCAAAACCGTTGGATGGGGAGTCTCTAATACTGTACCCCGCAGTGTCTGAATATTCGATCAGTGCAGTTCTGGTAAAAGAGGAAGATGGGCAGCAATCACCAGTGTACTATGTGAGCAAGCGGTTACACGACGCTGAAACTTGCTACACAAGCATGGAGAAACTGGTTTACGCCCTGATTCTTGCGTCAAGAAAATTGCGACCGTATTTTCAAGCCCATAGAGTTGAAGTTCGTACAGCGTACCCGCTGCAACAGGTCCTGCACAAACCAGAGTCATCAGGCAGAATGCTGAGATGGGCTATGGAGTTGGGACAGTTTGATTTGGAATATGTACCTCGAACAGCGATAAAAGGGCAAGCCTTAGCCGATTTCTTGTTGGAATTTGATTCTGAAATTGATGATAAAGCTTTGGTAATGCTACATCTGCCTCATTCTGAGGAGTCTTTGGAGGAGTTTCCGCATCCTTGGTGGATCTTGCATGTGGATAGTGCGGTTAACAATGGAGGAGCAGGTGCAGGTATAGTACTTGTGTCTCCGGAGGGCCACCATCTGATGAGCGCCATTCATTTCAAGTTTTATGCAACCAATAATGATGCGGAGTATGAGGCGCTGATTAATGGCCTTAAAATCGCTTTAGAAATGGGGGTGCGGAACTTAATTGCAAGAAGTGACTCAGAGTTGGTAGTGAATCAGGTGAACGGGGGGTTTCAAGCGCGAGGCCCACGAACAGAATTATACTTGAGATGTATACAGCGCCTGATTGGAATGTTCAAAGAAGTTAGATTGGAATGTGTTCCGCGGGAGAAGAACAGTAATACGGATGCTCTGGCAAAAATGGGGTCGCAACAAGAGGCTGTGTTGTTAGGATCCATCCCCCTTGAAATCCAGGAGATTCCTAGTATCCCAGAGGTAGAAACTATGTGAGTGGATGAGGCTCCCAAGGAAACATGGATGACGCCCATTCTAGCTTACATTCGCAAGAGAATACTCCCCGAGGATAAGTTTATGGCTCGCCGACTCCGCTATCAGGCTGCAAGATATGTGATATACGACGAAGTCCTATACAAGAGAGGGTTCAACCAACCTCTGCTTAGGTGTGTTGAAGAAGAAGAAGGAAATTACATCCTAAGAGAGGTGCATGAAGGAATCTGTGGCAATCACTCGGGGAGTAGCTCGTTGATAATGAAAATTTTGCGCCAAGGGTATTATTGGCCCACAGTGAGAGAAGATGCTACAAATTTCGTCAAGGCATGTGATCGCTACCAGCGCTTTGCGAACTACTCGTCTATGCCGGCGACACTCTTGACACCTATGGCAAGCCCGTGGCCGTTTGCCATGTGGGGAATTGATCTTATCGGGGAATTGCCGAAAGCTAAAGGAGACGTCAAGTATGCAGTGGTTGCAGTCGATTGCTTTACTAAATGGGCGGAAGCTATGCCACTGGCTACTATCACCGCAAAGTAAATCAGGGATTTTGTGTTCAACTTAATCGTATGTAGGTTCAGAATCCCTTACAAGCTTGTCTCCGACACTGGAAAGCAGTTTGATAGCAAGGAATTGCGATATCTATGTGAGGAGTTGAAAATCAAGAAGGAGTTTGTGGCGGTCTATCATCCTCAAAGCAATGGACAAACAGAAGCTATTAACAAAATAATAAAGCATACCCTCAAAACCAAGCTAGAGGAATGCAAAGGGAATTGGCCTGAAGAACTCCCGAAGGTGATGTGGTCATACAACACTATGCCACGATCTACTACGGGAGAAACGCCGTTTATGCTGACTTACGGCTACGAAGCTATGGTCCCCGTGGAAGTTGGATCGGGATCACTTCACAGAGATTGTTACAGAAAAGAAGATGTTGAGGTTAATCAAAGGCTTCATTTAGATCTTTTAGAGGAGACGAGGGAAAATTCTCAGCTAAGGCTAGCGGCATATCAACAACGCGCCGCAAGGTATTATAACAAGAAGGTAAAAGGACAATTGCTGAAGGTGGGAGATTTGGTACTTAGGAAAGTGATGCCCAATACAAACAACCCCCAACATGGTGTGTTTGGAGCTAATTGGGAAGGACCATACAAAATAAAGTCCATCCTGTGGAAGGGGACTTATCACCTTAAAGATATGGAAGGGAAGCTGGTTTCGCGAGCTTGGAATGCGGAACATCTCCGAAAGTATTACCAGTAAGGCGCGGCTTGGGCCCCTTACATATTTCTTTTATTATTTTGGGTTATGCCCGGATTATAGGCTAGAATTAAATAAATTCATCCTAGCCTAGGGGGGTAGTGCATGTACTACTTACCTTGGAACTAGTTGAAGGGTCATTTTTTAGAAATAATTTCCCAACAGAGCATAGTAGTCGTGGGACTGGTGCACTTTTGACACCAGAGCGGATTATAAATAAAATTTTGAAACTTTCCAAAAGGATATTTGCTCAGTTTGCTTGGTTTCATGACGCGTCCTAAACGTAGGGCGCGCCCTAAGTAAGGGCTTTGTATGAATGATAACTGAAGTAGTGGTTGTCAAAAGGAACAATGAAACTCAAGTAAAATGTACTATTTTCAAGGATGCGCCCAAGTTATCTTGGTTGATGCTCCTTTAGACTGAATGTTACTGTAATATTCACAACATAATTGAAAAAGAAAACGTCCTTGTTAAGGATGCGTCCTGCTTGAAGGATGATGTATTTTGGATTAAAGGTGAGGTGCGTCAAAACCATATAACGCGCCCAACTGAGCCTTGTGCCTTGATTAAATACGCAGGTGTAACATGGTGCTATGCTCATATGTTTTGCAAACAAAAATATTCATTAAAAAAATAATAAAAGACGCGTCCAGTCAAGGAGGACGCGCCCAGGATGGTTACTTGCTTAACTGGTGATAGTCAAAATAGACGTGTCCTAAGACTAGGACGCGTCCAAGTGAATGGCAAAATAGGATGCTAAGTAAAAATATGCATGGATAAGGCAAAGAGGTTTTTATAAAAGTGCAGACAAATGAAGTTCAAACATAGGTACTACAACTTGTAAGGCTTCAAGGGGCCCGCACCCTTAAAATAGTTCAAGGGCATAAAAGATAAAGGACGCGTCTTAAGCAGGAGGCGCGTCATGTGGCTTGTCTTGGTCATCCGCAGGGGGAGGCTGAGTCCGAAGTGGAGCAGGATCAGGGGACGCGTCCTCTTCCTCTAAGCCCAGAAAAATCCTTTTGTTCTTGATGGAGTCCGCGGCCCTGACCCTGAAATCATTTACCCATATCTGGGTATCTGCATCAAACTTTGAGAATGTATACTCTGGGTCATTGGCAATGAACCCAGAGCACCATTCTTCAAACCCAGCCTGGAAGCCGTGTTGGTAAACTAGCTTTTTTTCCTCTGTCCATCCATGTAGCCTATCATCATTTAGGGTGTCAAGCTCCAGTTGCATAGTGGAATTCAGTGCAATGACATTGTCCATTTGCTTCTCTATGGAGGAGACATTGCCTTCCAACACAGCTTTTTCCGTCTCCAGACGCGTCCTCTCCCCCTCCAGACATTTGATCTCAGCATCTTTTTCTGCAACAAGGAGGGTAATGTACCTCTCCAGAGATTTAACTTTGTCTTTGGCCTGGCTCTTTGTAGTGTCTGTAGCAGCAAGACGCGCCCTAAGCCTGGCGGCCATATTAGCACTCTGCCTGGCTGTTAGGGCGAAAACACGCGCTAATATTCACCCAAGTATACGCGTTCACAAATAGTATAAGATATAAATCAGATTCGTTCCCACAGAGACTGGTTTAGGTTAAGTTCAATTTATGCACATATGCAACAATGTATGGTTATCGCTCAATGTTAAGACAAATAACAAATTGGGTTTTTATTAAACTAAGAGATTATACTAAATAACATTAACTAAGAGAATTGAGGTTGAATTACTATATATGACAAACATGGGATCCTAACTTCATTAAATACTTCATTCAATAGCCTTATTATTCTTAACCTTAGCATGTGATGGTGATGACACTAATCAGATAACACGAAACTGATAAACGCCAACTTTCATTGCACGAGTACCATTCTACCAGACATCCACAAAAGAGATAGAAGCTGAATAGGCACCAATTATATTGAGACCCTATATGTCTATAGAATTTGACAACATAACGGTTTAAGTATAAGTTATCTATAATGATTACATAGGGCAAGTAAAACGGTTAGAGTTACCTACGAATCATGTATACACATACAAGAACCTATGCTAGCATGTCAAGTTTTAAACCTCTATATTCACTGTCGCTTCAATAGAGATTAACACGCTATCTTATATGTTAGCTACGCACATAAGATGAATAAGCACAACTAATACTAGGATATCATACAATCACCACACACCAAGATATCAAAACAATTAACTATTGAAATCCATAAGTAAATCCGCTAGAATCACATGACAACGATTAGCCCATAATCGAACTCATCGTCACCATGGGTTCCAATGAAAGCATGGTATAAACAAGGTCTTAATAAACTAAATAATAATCAAAGTACGAATAAATGAGATCTAGGTTCAACAAGAACGAAAACGAGCATCCAAAGTTACAACTAATTCAAAGAATCGCAAGTTGAAAACAAGATCTTCTTTTTCGGAGTTGTTCTGTGCTTCTAGGTCTTCTCCTTGGTATCCCAATCTTCCCGGATGATGAAAACCCTTTTTTTAAGTATATATACGCCCCTAGTGGACCTGGACCCTTAAAATCGTCAAATTCTACTCAAAAAAGGCTTTTTCAGCAAAATCAGCGACCAGCCGCGCCCTGAGCGGCCGCTCAGCTCTCCTGAGCGGGCGCTCAGCTCTGCTGAGCGGGCGCTCAGCTACTGACTGGGAAAAATATTCTGATGAATCTTGTTTTGGCCATAACTTGAGTTCTACTCGTCAGAATTAGGCGATTCAACTGCCCACGCGAATCTATTGAGATTCTCTACAACTTGACAATGGCCTTGGCTTCCAATTCTGATCATTTTTCATCATATTTCCTTTAAAAGCTCTTTTCTTCATTTAACTGATACCTGAAATGCAATAACACAAAAACACATCAAAATACCAACAACTTGAGTCCAAAACACCAATTTAAGTTTGTAATAGAGCGTTCCAAGTGGATATAAAATCCACTTATCACACCCCCAAACTACAAAACAAACCTAATGCATGAATGCAACTATGTGAATGCAACTAAATGACAATGGAATCGATCCCCTCAGAATAACCATAACCAAATGAATAAGCCAATGCCTCTAAGAATGCAATAACTTGAAACAGAGTTTGAATAAATCCCACAAACCAACTCACAAACCAGAAACGTGCGTGTGTGGATGCTTAACAGATATACTCTCGATACTAGATCAATAACCCTAACTTATCTATCATTGAAATAATCAAAAGTTTATAAACAGAATAGACAATAAACGCATTATGACTCACAACACCTCCTTTCTACTAGAGTTATACAAGGATTCACACTATTATTGAACACATAGCAAAGATGCTTATTTGATCGTGCAATGAATGAGGTCCCAAAAGACTTATACAATAATACCCATGTAGCGAGCGTTAGGTTAGCGGATCCCAGACTATAAAAGCCTTAGGTCACTAGGCACAAAGTCCCCTAGAACTTAATAACTCGAGTATTAAAGAGCTCACTCTTGATCAATTGTGCATAAACACATACTTTTTTTCTTTCTTTTTTTTCTTTTTTTTTTTCCTTTTTTTCAACAATTTATGAATGAGTGCGTTTCGCTCAATCTCATTCAACCCTAGACTACTCATAAAAATATGAGCCGGCTACTAGCCATTTGACGCCTAGCCTTACAACAACTAGCAATGAAATCCAAGTTTTTCTCCAGATAAAAAAAATCAGTGTTTTTACGTCATTACGAGAATATCACAAATTCTAAATATAACCAAGTGATTAAATCTCAACAACAAACAAGTATGATCATGATCTAGATCAAAAGCAACCCTATAAGACTTTGTGAAAATATTTATTTCTGGCATGCAAATCAATTCATTAAGACTTAAACATCCCTCTATTCCTCATCACCACACTCAAATCAACATCAACTTATCAAATATCATAGTTCATCTTAAGGGATCATGCTAAATATGCATGCAAATGCAACTATATGAAATTACATAAAAATAAACAAATATGTCCTAAATGAACAATCATGCAAAAATATGAATGAACTACAACTAAACATGCAACATAAATCTATATGGACACACACTACTAATCCTTACATTATCACCCCCAAACTTAAAATTTTCAATGTCCTCATTGAAGGCAATAATAAGGATTTCAGGCATACCTAATTAGCGGGAGATTCACCCTCGTCGGGTGGAGGATCCGGTGGCCAATCAACCTCGCCACTAGTGTCTCGGAAAATAGTACCGAAAGCGTGTGTCAAATCTTCAGCAAAATGACGGTGAATGTCATGCATGGCCTCCATACGCCTAATTACTCGCATGTACTGCTCGTCACCAACACCATTCCTATCAACTACCTGCTGCACATGAGAAGAACCCTCTGTAGGCACTACAGGATCCGTTCGACTACCCTCTTCATCATCAAAGATATATCTCAACCCCTTTGTCAAGGGGTGCACCTAAGAATGAATAACTCAAGTGATTTGGCTGTCGGTTGAGCTCAAGTGTGGGAACTTCTTGAGTAAATGGTTCAAAACGCTCCTGAGAAATTTTCAGCTCTGCTAACCCAAGAGAATCGAATGGCATATCCAACTTCTTCTCCCATGGAGGTGCATTCAAAACCTGCAGTTGCTCTACTTTAAAGCACTCCTCTTTAGCCGTGGGTAATTTTATTTCCTTGAACACATTGAAAGTGACCTTCTGATCATGAACCTTCATCGTAAGCTCTCCTTTTTGCACATCGATCATAGTTCGGCCTGTAGCCAAGAATGGTCTTCCCAAGATAATGGGAATCTTCTTATCTTCCTCGAAATCAAGAATTACAAAGTCAGCAGGGAAGAAGAGTTTATCCACCTTGACCAAGACATCCTCCACTATACCTCGTGGATAAGCGATGGAACGGTCAGCTAGTTGCAATGACATGTATGTTGGTTTCGGCTCAGGCAGACCAAGCTTCTTGAAGATAGATAAGGGCATCAGATTGATGCTAGCTCCTAAATCACATAAACACTTGTCGAACGACAAGTTTTCGATGGTGCAAGGAATAGTGAAGCTTCCAGGATCTTTAAGCTTCGGAGGCAACTTCTGTTGCAGCACAGCACTGTATTCCTCCGTTAGAGCAACGGTCTCTAAGTCATCGAGCGTCACTTTCCGAGAGAGAATACCTTTCATAAACCTCGCATAGCTAGGCATCTGTTCAAGAGCTTCAGCGAAAGGTATGTTGATATGAAGTTTCTTGAACACCTCCAGAAACTTCTCAAACTGCTTATCCAACTTTTTCTTTTGCAGCCTTTTAGGAAACGGAGGTGGAGGATAAATCTGTTTCTCCCCTGTATTACCCTCAGGAGGAGTGTGTTCCACAGTAGTCTTCCTTGGTTCCACCTCTACTTCCTTCTGCACATCTTCTTCAGCCACAACTGTATTTTCTGAATCTTGAGATTTTTCTGGCTCTTCGTCTTGCTGAACTTGGGGGCTTGCGACCTTTCCAGACCTTAAGGTGATGGCGTTCACCTGTTCTTCAACTTCCCTCTTGCCTGGATTTGTTTCTGTATCACTAGGAAGCGTTCCTGGTGGTCGATTCAATAAGGCATTAGCAATTTGCCCTATTTGGTTCTCCAGATTCTGGATAGAAACAGCCTGGCTTTGGCATATAAGAGCCTGGTTTTTGTACATAAGCCTCAACTCCTCCAATTCATATTTTTCATTCGAAGATAGACCTGCATCATTAGTTTGTTGTTGAAGTGGGCGTTGTTGTCTTGGTGTAAATTGTTGCTGAAAACCAGGAGGGTTAAATAGCTTATTTGCAAACTGCTGGAATGGCTGTTGCATCGCATTCTGATTGTTGCTCCAGCTGAAGTTAGGATGATTCCAGTTGTCAGGATGATAAGTGTCTGGAACTGGTTGCTGCGAGCTCTGAAAGTTGCTCACAAACTGAGCTGAGTCGCTAGATATAGCGCATTGTTCTGTCACATGCGGACCTGCACACAGCTCACAAACACTAATTATCTGCTTAACACCATAGTTAGCCAGAGAATCGATCTTCATAGACAACGCCTTTAGTTGAGCAGTGATAGCCGTAGCTGTATCCACTTCAAGAACTCCCGCTACCTTGCCCTGTGGATATCTCTGGGTTGGATACTGATATTCATTAGCAGCCATCAGTTCAATTAGATCATAAGCTTCCTTATAGCTCTTTTCCCATAATGCTCCGCCTGATGCTGCATCGAGCATGGGTCTGGACTGTGCTCCCAACCCATTGTAAAAATAAGTGATGATCATCCAATCAGGAATTCCATGATGAGGACACTTCCTAAGCATCTCCTTGTAGCGCTCCCAAGCTTCACTTAGCGATTCTCCCGTTTGCTGCGCAAATTGAGTAATAGCATTCCTGAGTGCAGCTGTCTTCGCCATAGGGAAGAATTTAGTGAAAAACTTCTGAGCAAGATCTTCCCAAGTAGTAATCGAACCAGCTGGTAGAGAGTGTAACCAGCTCTTAGCCTTATCCCTCAGAGAGAATGGGAACAGTCTCAGCTTCACAGCATCTTCAGAACACCGTTGAACTTGAAGGTGTCGCATATTTCAATGAAATCCCTAATGTGTGTATTGGGATCTTCCATTGGAGAACCCCCAAACTGGACTGAAGTCTGTACCCATTGAATTATGCCAGGCTTGATCTCAAAGGTATTAGCTGTGATAGCTGGCCGGACAATGCTAGATTGAATGTCATTGATCTTGGGTTGAGAAAAATCCATCAAGGCTTTCGTTCGTGCTGCTGGATCTCCCATTGTAATGAGTACCTGAAACACAAACAAATAAACTGTGAAAGTAAAAGAATCCGAGTCAGTGAACTTTAACGACCACTGATGACAAACACATAAACTAAAAATTAACACCGAGTCCCCGACAGCGGCGCCAAAAACTTGTTAGGGCGAAAACACGCGCTAATATTCACCCAAGTATACGCGTTCACAAATAGTATAAGATATAAATCAGATTCGTTCCCACAGAGACTGGTTTAGGTTAAGTTCAATTTATGCACATATGCAACAATGTATGGTTATCACTCAATGCTAAGACAAATAACAAATTGGGTTTTTATTAAACTAAGAGATTATACTAAATAACATTAACTAAGAGAATTGAGGTTGAATTACTATATATGATAAACATGGGATCCTAACTTCATTAAATACTTCATTCAATAGCCTTATTGTTCTTAACCTTAGCATGTGATGGTGATGACACTAATCAGATAACACGAAACTGATAAACGCCAACTTTCATTGCACGAGTACCATTCTACCAGACATCCACAAAAGAGATAGAAGCTGAATAGGCACCAATTATATTGAGACCCTATATGTCTTTAGAATTTGACAACATAACGGTTTAAGCATAAGTTATCTATAATGATTACATAGGGCAAGTAAAACGGTTAGAGTTACCTACGAATCATGTATACACATACAAGAACCTATGCTAGCATGGCAAGTTCTAAACCTCTATATTCACTGTCGCTTCAATAGAGATTAACACGCTATCTTATATGTTAGCTACGCACATAAGACGAATAAGCACAACCAATACTAGGATATCATACAATCACCACACACCAAGATATCGAAACAATTAACTATTGAAATCCATAAGTAAATCCGCTAGTATCCCATAACAACGATTAGCCCATAATCGAACTCATCGTCACCATGGGTTCCAATGAAAGCATGGTATAAACAAGGTCTTAATAAACTAAATAATAATCAAAGTACGAATAAACGAGATCTAGGTTCAACAAGAATGAAAACGAGCATCCAAAGTTACAACTAATTCAAAGAATCACAAGTTGAAAATAAGATCTTCTTTTTCGGAGTTGTTCTGTGCTTCTAGGTCTTCTCCCTTGTATCCCAATCTTCCCGGATGATGAAAACCCTTTTTTTTAAGTATATATACGCCCCTAGTGGACCTGGACCCTTAAAATCGTCAAATTCTACTCAAAAAAGGCTTTTTCAGCGAATCAGCGACCAGCCGCGCCCTGAGCGGGCGCTCAGCTCTCTGAGCGGGCGCTCAGCTCTCTGAGCGGGCGCTCAGCTTTGCTGAGCGGGCGCTCAGCTACTGACTGGGAAAAATATTCTGATGAATCTTGTTTTGGCCATAACTTGAGTTCTACTCGTCAGAATTAGGCGATTCAACTGCCCACGTGAAGCTATTGAGATTCTCTACAACTTGACAATGGCCTTGGCTTCCAATTTTGATCACTTTTCATCATATTTCCTTTAAAAGCTCTTTTCTTCATTTAACTGATACCTGAAATGCAATAAAACAAAAACACATCAAAATACCAACAACTTGAGTCCAAAACACCAATTTAAGCTTGTAATAGAGCGTTCCAAGTGGATATAAAATCCACTTATCACTGGCATGCAGGTGAAGCTCAGCTGCAGCCCTCACCATGGCCTCCTCTGTTTGCTGCTCTATTCTAAAAGTCCAACCTCTGACTTCATCCTCTGTGAATTCCCCAACAGAGGACGCGCCCAGGTATCTGAGAACAAAAGACTGGTCATCAGGAACTACCTTTTGACGTTTCGAGGGCGCGTCCTCCACCTTCTCGGGAATGTCAAACACGGTAGTGTCGATTATCTTTGGTGGAGGAGAAGGAGTTGAAACAGGAGGTGGGGTTTTTGCCTTTAGATCAACCTTTGTAGGGGCAGTTTTTTGGCCCTTAGCTTTTTGGAGGCCCCAATTGCGAATCCTTTGGGAAGAGAGGCCATGTCTGCGATATAAACATGAAAAGTGATTAGTTATGTACAAGAAGACGCGTCCTGAAAGTAAGACGCGTCCATATTATGATGCTACGTGCATGAAAAGATGGCAATCAAAATAAGTAAGTGTGTAAAGATATAACAAGGAAAGTGAAAGACGTGAGTAATGCATATGTGTGTCATGCAAAGAATGACGCGCCCTATACATATAGCGCGCCCTACCTAAGGACATATTGGTTATGACAGATAATGGAAAAACAAAAGCCGTGGGAATATAAAACAGGCAGGACGCGCCCTTAGCATATGTATATGCATGAAATATTTTTGATTTTTATGAAGGTTGACATTTTTCGAATGGGGAGCTAATGATTGTAGTTGTGGACGCGTCCAAAACTTATGACGCGTCCTCCCTCACTTAAACTTACCTTGTTCTAAGTTGAATTGCTTACTAATATCGATTTCCATCACCTCCGCGGCACTAAGGCCCCTGGTTTTTTCTGAGGTTGTAAGAACAGGTTTGCCGTTATGAAATTCACGGAACTTGCAGATAGAGCCAACCCGGGATGATAGCGCGCCCACTAGTTTGAGGTTGTCTTCTGTAATCATGTCCTTGAGGTTAAAATGCTTCTCTGGATACTGGAGTACCTTGTCTCCCCTCTTTTTCCTTTTCCCTGATAGTTCTTTCTGAACTCTTTTGTCTAGAGATAAAGGATAGTAAGAATTTGTTAAAGGAAAATGGAGGACGCGCCATATCAAGAGGACGCGTCCAGAGTATGAAAACATGTTTTGCGAGTCACTTACTTGGTTCCAGGTTGAAACGAACACGGGATCTCTTGACGTCATAGATATAGAAGAAGGGTTCTTTCCAATCCCTTTCATGGCTGATCTTGCCCTCATTAAATCCCTTGTTGTTCAGCCACTTGTTGACAACGAAGAAGTGATAACCAGGGATTGATTTTCTTATGCTGAAAAAGAAGCTGAATTCCTTCATAGAGGGCGCGCCCAGTCTGAGGTTGTGGTACATCATGTACAAAGCCCAAGCCAGTTTGTATGAGTTTGAAGACAGTTGGATCAGAGCAACGTCAAACCACTTCAGGATCTTCTTAATGTATGGGTGCAAGGGCGCGCCCACGCCTAAAGAAATCAATTTCGGTGTAAGCACCATTCTGGGGATCCTTTGGTTCCCGATGTTGAAGATGTGTGGTCTCATGGTCCGAAGAGGGCGCGCCCAGATGCCTTCCATGTCGTAGTATTTCATGTGCCACTGGATTTCCAGGTCAGTCGTAGTAGAATCAAGGGCTACGCATTCCAGCTTACCTTCTTTTTTCCTTCTAGCATTTTTCTCTACTTCAGTAAGGGTACCGAGCCTCGCCCAGTTACAATCAACTTCTACATCTGAAGGTTCCCAATGCTCTAGGGGAGAATCAGACTTCTGAGGAGATAAGGGGTATGTCTCAGGGTTAGGAACCCTCCTTTCGAACTCACTTACGCTGTGAGGGGACGCGTCCCCAGAATGAGCCGCGTCCTGAGAAGTTGACGCGTCTTGTGTGTTTGACGCGTCCATATCTGAAACAGCTGTTCCTCGGGGTTTTTGGCTTGTGGTAGGAACAATTTCATCATCCGTCCAATCCTCGATGGCGGCCCTAGTATGGAGAACTGGAGTTCTTTGCCTTTTAACTCCCTTTTTTTTCCATTCTTGAGCTTATGGGAACGGTCCATGGAATCGGAGCTGGAATCAGACATTATTGAGTTTTTTGATTTAAGGGAACCAAAGACGCGTCTTTCTGCTCTAAGGAAGGAATTCGTCCTGTGGATTTCGGGAAAATTGGGTTTGAAAGAGATCAGGTGTGGGGAATAGATTCCAATACGTTTGTTGAGAGCCTTAAACGGGTGAAATGGTGAGGAAGAAGACGCGTCCTCCAGCTGCAAAATAAGGAATAAATATTTGAGGACGCGTCCAAAAAAAAAAGAAGATGGTGGATGAATGAACCATAGGAAGATGCTAGTGATATTTGAGAACGCGTCCTAAGAACCTATCGTATGAAATTCACTATCAACACGCATCCTAGTAGGGTGTTGCCCTTATATGACCTTTAGTTAAAACGACTTAAAACATATGCCTTTAACAAAGGGAAATAAGACGCGCCTTGACGGGAAGACGCGCCCTACGTGGTTATGATGCGGAGGAATATTAATTGACTATTAGAAATTTGGGGGAAATATGATAAAATCCTAGAAACATGTAGTTGGGAGATCAGGGAAGCTAAACATGTTATATTTGCCTATACATACATATATACATACAAACGAACATGAAGAGCAGTTGATATGAACATGAAGCATACGAACGGTTTCTTGCTTATTCAAACCAATGTATTTGGTCAAATAAAGAAGTAAGAGGAGATTTGTGTACCTTTTGAGTTGAGGAGTGGATTGAGCTAAAGAAATTAGGAAATGGCAGGCTAAATCGTCGGGGTTTCGAGCTCAAAGTTTAGAGGCGACGGTGATGGTGGTTTTCTGAGAAGATGAAGGATGAAAGTGACGGTTACGCCTTTGGGTATTTATAGGGGAAGATATAGCTGACGTAGAGGACAGCTGTATGTTACGAGTACAGAGCAAAGGTAAGACGCGTCCTCTGCTTTAGACGCGTCCTGTGAACCAAATTTCATTGCTTGGATTGTAGGATAAAAATTCCAATTTTGTTTTTAACTGCAAGTGGAATTTTGGGGGTAGTTGTTATATCCAAAATTTGGCATTGAGTTAATTCGGGTCAAATGCGGATTACATACGGTCAAACCCGATATTGCGTTGTGGAAGAATAGGACGCGTCCTAACACATAGGACGCGCGTATATTTAAGTTGGTGCCTTATATTTTGGTAATAGCAAGTTTGGATATCGATGCGCCCACATTTGGTTGATGCGTCAGCATTAGGAATATTACCTGGTGAACATGATCTTGTGGCAATGAAAGAGGTAGGATTTGCTTGTCTCCACTAGGACGCGTCATGTGGCTTTACATGTTATAAGGAACGATTGATGAGGAAGCAGGGTTGGATTTATGAAGGTTAGGACGCGCCCCAAAGGGTAGGACGCGTCCTGTGTTTGGTCTATATACTTTTGATGTTGAGTTCAGGACAAAGCTTGCATGAAGAGGAGCAATGGAGGTTATTTTTACTAATGTATTTGTTGCAGGTACTCTTTGAAGAATTCCCTCCTTGAGACGGTCAAGGAGGGGGATGTCCGTGAAAAGCTTGAAGGCCTCCAGGGGTATGCCTGATGTTTGAAGACCTCCTCCTGTATTCAACGGGTGTCCTCGTTGGGGATGCGGGGTTTACTTTGGTGTGTGCTTTGGGAGCTCTGTTCTTGTATTCAACGGGTGTCCTCGTTGGAGAACTTTGAAGTCATCCGGCACTTTGCACCCAAGAGCTAGGGATCACCTGTCCTGTTATCTGGTGGGTTATCCTCATTCGGGGGACAGGGACGCGTCTGGCACTTGGGGTGAACCGTGGCTATACCTGCGTTCATAAATCAAGGGAGATAGCTGTAGCGGAGTGTTATCCTTGCGCAGGGAGATGCACTATCCGTGAAGTCCTGCGATTATGGACGAGCCTTGGGCCTTCGCGGTTGGGCCTCATAGTTGGACTTTCCTAAAGCTAGCAGAAGACGGATATTGGATGGGCTTCTACTGGACTTAGGAATAAAAAGTCTAAACCCATCATGCTTCTTGTTCTACGAGAACTACGTCAGGCTTGATCCCTGTATAAAGGGTACGTAGGCACATTGAGAGGGTAAGAAGTTGAGAGCTGATAAGAGAGCCACCACTTACTCTGTTCAATCTCAGCCTAAAACAACCACAATCAACCACACACCGCTTAAGTTTCCGGCAAACAATTACCATCCCAGATCTTAGTTCCGGCGAGAAACCTCAATCTTTGTTGTTACCAGATTCCTCCGTCAACATATACCCTTTCTGAAATTCTAATTAAGATTCTTAAAGCATCATATCAATTAGTAATTCTGAAAAAGAGGGGTATATGTCTATCTCATATTACCATACCAGGGACACCATCATTCACAGATCAGTTTTTTTTTTAGTTTCTAATTTAACTTGAGACACTGTAATGCTACCAGGTAAATGCACATTAAAGTATGTAATCCTTGTGCCTGCTACTGCTACTACCTAGCACTATCAGATCTATACGTGGTTTTCCCAGTTACACCAGCATTCTTGGTAGGGATTACCAAAGTTCAACTTTCCAAAATATTGGCTACCCAATCAACAGCATTACAGGGAGCGATCAAACTGGTTCTGCAGTACGAGAGCATGCAAAGTCAGGATCTAGCCAGACACCAAAAAAATACATATACATTGCAAGCATTACTACTGAATAAATAAAATTATCATCTTAAGTTTGTCAGATATATAGGAGAGAACCGCATCATTGATGGGAAAGAGAAATTCATACATCCTTCGCCTCCATGGCATAAACTCGTCATTATATACTACATATACATCATTTATTTTGGTGCCCCTGAGGTAGTGATGCCCCTAGGCGTTCGACTCGCCTTACCCAAGTGCCTCATAAACCATCAATTACTAATGAAATGGGGAGACATCTCTCATATTAGATATGAAAGCAGATAAATTTCTAACAGGCACAAAGATATTGTATAGAAAAACATGCTACTTTCCGTCAACAAATTGGCGCAAGAAGGAGGGGTGCTAATTAAGGTCGCAATCTTAGAAGGAAAAGATGTCTTACAATCGTGATGGAAGTTCTTATGATGGAAGTGACAGCAGGTCTGAAGGAGAAGGCGGGGGGCGCTATACTCGCCACGA